>NW_027139248.1:300000-505000 GCF_035084215.1 Heptranchias perlo
GAGGGAAACACTTGGTGGAGAGAGAGAGAGATACACTGGGGGAGAGAGAGAGAGAAACACTGGGGGGAGATAGAGAAACACTGGGGGGCGGAGAGAGAGAGAAACATTGGGGGTGAGAGAGAAACACTGGGGAGAGAGAGAAACACTGGGGAGAGAGAGAGAAACACCGGGGAGAGAGAGAGAAATACTGGGGGGAGAGAGAGAACAACTGGGGGGAGAGAGAGAGAAACACTGGGGTGGGTGACAGAGAGAGAAACACTGGGGAGAAACAGAGAGAAACAGAGATGGGGGGAGAGAGAGAGAAAAAACTGGGGTGAGAGAGAGAGAGAGAGAAACACTGGGGAGAGAGAGAGGGAGGGAGAAATACTGGGGTGAGAGAGATAAACACTGTGGAGAGAGAGTGAAGCACTGGGGGGAGAGAGAGAAACATTGTGGGGATAGAGAGAAACAGTGGGGGAAGAGAGAGAAACACTAGGGGGAGCAGTTTGGGATACATTGGGGGAGAGAGAGAGAAACAATGGGGGAGAGAGTGAAACACTGGGGACAGAGAGAAACACTGGGGGAGAGAGAGAGAAAGAGTGGGGGGAGGTGATAGAAAGAAACACTGGGGGAGAGAGAGAGAGAAACACATGGTGTGGGAGAGAGAGAGAAACACTGGGGTGAGAGAGAGAGAGAATAACTGGGGGGAGGAGAGAGGGAAACACTGGGTGGAGAGAGGGAGAGAAACACTGGGGGGCGAGAGAGAAACACTGGGGGGAGGAGAGATTTAGATACACTGGGGGGAGAGAGAGATAAACACAGGGGGAGAGAGAGAGAAACACTGGGGGGAGAGAGAGAGAAATACTGGGGGGAGGAGAGATTGAGATACACTGGGGGGAGGGAGAGAGGGAAACGCTGGGGGAGAGAAAGAAACACTGGGGGAGAGAGAGGGAGAAACACATGGTGTGGGAGAGAGAGAGAAAAACTGGGGGGAGTGAGAGAGAAAGACTGGGGGGAGAGAGAGAGAAACACTGGGGGGAGATAGAGAAACACTGGGGGGCGAAGAGAGAGAGAAACACTGGGGGTGAGAGAGAAACACTGGGGAAAGAGAGAGAAACACCGGGGAGAGAGAGAGAAATACTGGGGGGGAGAGAGAGAAACACTGGGGGGCGGAGAGATTGGGATACACTCGGGGAGAGAGAGAGAGAAACACTGGGGGGAGGAGAGAGGATGAAACACTGGGAGAGAGAGAGAGAAACATAGGGTGGGGGACAGAGAGAGAAACACTGGGGGGCGGAGAGAGAGAGAAACACTGGGGGTGAGAGAGAAACATTGGGGAGAGAGAGAAACACTGGAGAGAGAGAGAGAAACACCGGGGAGAGAGAGAGAAATAGTGGGGGGCGAGAGAGAGAATCAGTGGGGGGAGGAGAGAGAAAGAAACACTGGGGGAGAGTGAGAGAGAGAAACACATGGTGTGGGAGAGAGAGAGAAACACTGGGGGGAGAGAGAGAGAGAATAACTGGGGGGAGGAGAGAGGGAAACACTGGGTGGAGATGGAGAGAGAAAGACTAAGGGAAGAGAGGGAAACACTGCGGGGAGGAGAGATTGAGATACTCTGGGGGGAGAGAGGGAGAAACACTGGGGGAGAGAGAGAGAGAAACACTGCGGGGAGAGAGAGAGAAATACTGGGGGTGAGAGAGAAACACTGGGGAGAGAGAGAAACACTGGGGAGTGAGAGAGAAACACCGGGGAGAGAGAGAGAAATACTGGGGGGAGAGAGAGAAACCGTGGGGGGAGAGAGAGAGAAACACTTGGGTGAGAGAGAGAGAGAGTAAAACTGGGGGGCGAGAGAGAGAGAAACACTGCGGGGAGGAGAGTGGGAAACACTGGGTGGAGAGAGAGAGAGAAACACTAAGGGTGAGAGAGAAATATTGGGGTGAGAGAGAACACTGGGGAGAGAGAGAGAAACACCGGGGAGACAGAGAGAAATACTGGGGGGAGAGGGCGAAACACGGGGTGAAGAGAGAGAGAAACACTGGGGTGAGAGTGAAAGAGAGAGAAACACTGGGGGGGGGGGAGAGAGAGAGAGAAACATTGGGTGGCGAGAGAGAGAGAAACACTGCGGGAAGGAGAGAGGGAAACACTGGGGGGAGAGAAAGAAACATTGCGGGGAGAGAGAGAAACACTGGGGGGAGTAGAGATTGGGATACATTGCGGGGAGAGAGAGAGAGAAACACTAGGGGAGAGAGAGAAACACTGGGGAGAGAGAGAGAAAGACTGGGGGAGAGAGAGAAACAGTGAGGGAAATAGAGAAACACTGGGGGGCGGAGAGAGAGAGAAACACTGGGGGTGAGAGAGAAACATTGGGGAGAGAGAGAAACACTGGAGAGAGAGAGAGAAACACCCGGGAGAGAGAAAGAAATAGTGGGGGGCAAGAGAGAGAAACAGTGGGAGGAGGAGAGAGAAAGAATCACTGGGGGAGAGTGAGAGAGAGAAACACATGGTGTGGGAGAGGGAGAGAAACACTGGGGGGCGAGAGAGAGAGAAACACTGCGGGGAGGAGAGAGGGAAACACTGGGTGAAGAGAGAGAGAGAAACACTGGGGGAGAGAGAGAGAAACACTGGGGGGAGACAGAGAAACACTGGGGGGCGGAGAGAGAGATAAACACTGGGGGTGAGAGAGAAACACTGGGGAGAGAGAGAAACACTGGAGAGAGAGAGAGACACCGGGGAGAGAGAGAGAAATACTGCGGGAAGAGAGAGAAAAACTATGGGGAGGAGAGAGAGAAACACTGGGGAGGGGGACAGAGAGAGAAAAACTGGGGAGAGAGAGAGAGAAACACAGGGGGGAGAGAGAGAGAGAGAAACACTGGGGGGAGAGAGGGAGAAACAATGGGGGAGGAGAGAGAGAAAAAAACTGGTGGGAGGAAAGAGGGAAACACTGGGTGGAGAGAGAGAGTAAAACACTGGGGGGAGAGAGAGAAACACTGGGGGAGAGAGAGAGAAACACTGGGGGGGAGAGAGAAACACCAGGGAGAGAGAAAGAAATAGTGGGGGGCAAGAGAGAGAAACAGTGGGAGGAGGAGAGAGAAAGAAACACTGGGGGAGAGTGAGAGAGAGAAACACATGGTGTGGGAGAGGGAGAGAAACACTTGGGGGGAGCGAGAGAGAGAATAACTGGGGGGAGGAGAGAGGGAAACACTGGGTGGAGAGAGAGAGAGAAAGACTAAGGGCAGAGAGGGAAACACTGCGGGGAGGAGAGATTGAGATACTCTGGGGGGAGAGAGGGAGAAACAGTGGGGGGGTGAGAGAGAGAGAAACACTGGGGGGAGAGACAGAGAAATACTGGGGGTGAGAGAGAAACACTGGGGAGAGAGAGAAACACCGGGGAGTGAGAGAGAAACACCGGGGAGAGAGAGAGAAATACTGGGTGGAGAGAGAGAGAGAAACACTGGGGGAGAGAGAGAGAGAAACACTGGGGAAGAGAAAGATTTAAACACTCGGGGAGAGAGAGAGAGAGAAACACTGGGGGGAGAGAGAGAGAGAAACACTGGGGGGAGACAGAGAAACACTGGGGGGCGGAGAGAGAGATAAACACTGGGGGTGAGAGAGAAACACTGGGGAGAGAGAGAAACATTGGGTAGTGAGAGAGAGAAACACCGGGGAGAGAGAGAGAAATACTGCGGGAAGAGAGAGAAAAACTATGGGGAGGAGAGAGAGAAACACTGGGGAGGGGGACAGAGAGAGAAACACTGGGGAGAGAGAGAGAGAAACACAGGGGGGAGAGAGAGAGAGATAAACACTGGGGGGAGAGAGGAAGAAACAATGGGGGAGGAGAGAGAGAAAAAAACTGGTGGGAGGAAAGAGGGAAACACTGGGTGGAGAGAGAGAGTAAAACACTGGGGGGAGAGAGAGAAACACTGGGGGAGAGAGAGAGAAACACTGGGGGGGAGAGAGAGCGAGAAACACTGGGGGGGAGAGAGAGAAACACTGGGGGGAGGAGAGATTGCGATGCAGGGGGGGAGAGAGAGAGAGAAACACTGGGGGAGGAGAGAGGGAAACACTGGGGGAGAGAGAGAAACACTGGGGGGAGAGAGAGAGAGAAACACTGGGAGGTGAGAGAGAAAGACTGGGGTGAGATAGAGAAAGAAACACTGGGGGGGAGAGAGAGAAAGAATGGCGGGAGAGAGAGAAACTGTGGCGAGAGAGATAGAAACACTGGGGGGAGAGAGAAACAATGGGGAGAGAGAGAGAAACACCGTGGAGAGAGAGAGAAATACTGGGGGGAGAGAGAGAAACACTGGGGGGAGAGAGAGAGAAACACTGGGATGAGAGAAAGAGAGAGAGAAACACTGGGGTCGAGAGAGAGAGAAACACTGCGGGGAGGAGAGAGGGAAACACTGGGTGGTGAGACAGAGAAACACTGGGGGAGAGAGAGAGAGAGAGAGAGAAACACTGGGGTCGAGAGAGAGAGAAACACTGCGGGGAGGAGAGAGGGAAACACTTGGTGGAGAGAGAGAGAGCAACACTGGGGGGGAGAGAGAGAGAAACACTGGGGGAGAGAAAGATTTAAACACTCGGGAGAGAGAGAGAGAAACACTGGGGAGAGAGAGAGAGAGAAACACTGGGGGGAGAGAGAAACAATGGGGAGAGAGAGAGAAACACCGTGGAGAGAGAGAGAAATATTGGGGGGAGAGAGAGAAACACTGGGGGGAGAGAGAGAGAAACACTGGGATGAGAGAAAGAGAGAGAGAAACACTGGGGTCGAGAGAGAGAGAAACACTGCGGGGAGGAGAGAGGGAAACACTGGGTGGAGAGAGGGAGAGAAACACTGTGGGGCGAGAGAGAAACACTGGGGGGAGGAGAGATTTATATACACTGGGGGGAGAGAGAGAGAAACACTGGGGGAGAGAGAGAGAAACACTGGGGGGAGAGAGAGAGAAATACTGGGGGGAGGAGAGATTGAGATACACTGGGGGGAGGGAGAGAGAGAAACACTGCGGTGAGGAGAGAGGGAAACACTGGGGGAGAGAGAGAAACACTGGGGGGAGAGAGAGAGAGAAACACTGGGGGGAGTGAGAGAGAAAGACTGGGGGGAGAGAGAGAGAGAAACACTGGGGGGAGATAGAGAAACACTGGGGGGCGAAGAGAGAGAGAAACACTGGGGGTGAGAGAGAAACATTGGGGAGAGAGAGAAACACTGGAGAGAGAGAGAGAAACACCGGGGAGAGAGAGAGAAATAGTGGGGGGCGAGAGAGAGAATCAGTGGGGGGAGGAGAGAGAAAGAAACACTGGGGGAGAGTGAGAGAGAGAAACACATGGTGTGGGAGAGAGAGAGAAACACTGGGGGGAGAGAGAGAGAGAATAACTGGGGGGAGGAGAGAGGGAAACACTGGGTGGAGATGGAGAGAGAAAGACTAAGGGAAGAGAGGGAAACACTGCGGGGAGGAGAGATTGAGATACTCTGGGGGGAGAGAGGGAGAAACACTGGGGGAGAGAGAGAGAGAAACACTGCGGGGAGAGAGAGAGAAATACTGGGGGTGAGAGAGAAACACTGGGGAGAGTGAGAAACACTGGGGAGTGAGAGAGAAACACCGGGGAGAGAGAGAGAAATACTGGGGGGAGAGAGAGAAGCCGTGGGGGGAGAGAGAGAGAAACACTTGGGTGAGAGAGAGAGAGAAACTGGGGGGCGAGAGAGAGAGAAACACTGCGGGGAGGAGAGAGGGAAACACTGGGTGGAGAGAGAGAGAGAGAGAAACACTAAGGGTGAGAGAGAAACATTGGGGAGAGAGAGAACACTGGGGAGAGAGAGAGAAACACCGGGGAGACAGAGAGAAATACTGGGGGGAGAGGGAGAAACACTGGGTGAAGAGAGAGAGAAACACTGGGGTGAGAGTGAGAGAGAGAGTAACACTGGGGGGGGGGAGAGATAGAGAGAAACATTGGGGGGGCGAGAGAGAGAGAAACACTGCGGGAATGAGAGAGGGAAGCACTGGGGGGAGAGAAAGAAACATTGCGGGGAGAGAGAGAAACACTGGGGGTAGAGAGAGAAACACTGGGGGGAGTAGAGATTGGGATACATTGGGGGGAGAGAGAGAGAGAAACACTAGGGGAGAGAGAGAAACACTGGGGAGAGAGAGAGAAAGACTGGGGGAGAGAGAGAAACAGTGGGGGAAATATAGAAACACTGGGGGGCGGAGAGAGAGAGAAACACTGGGGGTGAGAGAGAAACATTGGGGAGAGAGAGAAACACTGGAGAGACAGAGAGAAACACCGGGGAGAGAGAAAGAAATAGTGGGGGGCAAGAGAGAGAAACAGTGGGTGGAGGAGAGAGAAAGAAACACTGGGGGAGAGTGAGAGAGAGAAACACATGGTGTGGGAGAGGGAGAGAAACACTGGGGGGAGCGAGAGAGAGAATAACTAGGGGGAGGAGAGAGGGAAACACTGGGTGGAGAGAGAGAGAGAAAGACTAAGGGAAGAGAGGGAAACACTGCGGGGAGGAGAGATTGAGATACTCTGGGGGGAGGGAGGGAGAAACACTGGGGGAGAGGGAGAGAGAAACACTGGGGGGAGAGAGAGAGAAATACTGGGGGTGAGAGAGAAACACTGGGGAGAGAGAGAAACACTGGGGAGTGAGAGAAACACCGGGGAGAGAGAGAGAAATACTGGGGGGAGAGAGAGAAATAGTGGGGGGAGAGAGAGAGAAACACTTGGGTGAGAGAGAGAGAGAAAGACTGGGGGGCGAGAGAGAGAGAAACACTGCGGGGAGGAGAGAGGGAAACACTGGGTGAAGAGAGAGAGAGAAACACTGGGGGAGAGAGAGAGAGAAACACTGGGGGAGAGAAAGATTTAAACACTCGGGGAGAGAGAGAGCAACACTGGGGGGAGAGAGAGAGAGAAACACTGGGGGGAGATAGAGAAACACTGGGGGGCAGAGAGAGCGATAAACACTGGGGGTGAGAGAGAAACACTGGGGAGAGAGAGAAACATTGGGTAGTGAGAGAGAGAAACACCGGGGAGAGAGAGAGAAATACTGCGGGAAGAGAGAGAAAAACTATGGGGAGGAGAGAGAGAAACAATGGGGAGGGGGACAGAGAGAGAAAAACTGGGGAGAGAGAGAGAGAAACACAGGGGGGAGAGAGAGAGAGAGAAACACTGGGGGAGAGAGGGAGAAAAAATGGGGGAGGAGAGAGAGAAAAAAACTAGTTAGAGGAAAGAGGGAAACACTGGGTGGAGAGAGAGAGTAAAACACTGGGGGGAGAGAGAGAAACACTGGGGGAGAGAGAGAGAAACACTGGGGGGGAGAGAGACACCAGGGAGAGAGAAAGAAATAGTGGGGGGCAAGAGAGAGAAACAGTGGGAGGAGGAGAGAGAAAGAAACACTGGGGGAGAGTGAGAGAGAGAAACACATGGTGTGGGAGAGGGAGGGAAACACTGGGGGGAGCGAGAGAGAGAATAACTGGGGGGAGGAGAGAGGGAAACACTGGGTGGAGAGAGAGAGAGAAAGACTAAGGGAAGAGAGGGAAACACTGCGGGGAGGAGAGATTGAGATACTCTAGGGGGAGAGAGGGAGAAACACTGGGGGGGGAGAGAGAGAGAGAAACACTGGGGGAGAGAGAGAGAAATACTGGGGGTGAGAGAGAAACACTGGGGAGAGAGAGAAACACTGGGGAGTGAGAGAGAAACACCGGGGAGAGAGAGAGAAATACTGGGGGGAGAGAGAGAAACAGTGGGGGGAGAGAGAGAGAAACACTTGGGTGAGAGAGAGAGAGAAACACTGGGGGGCGAGAGAGAGAGAAACACTGCGGGGAGGAGAGAGGGAAACAGTGGGTGAAGAGAGAGAGAGAAACACTGGGGGAGAGAGAGAGAGAAACACTGCGGGAGAGAAAGATTTAAACACTCGGGGAGAGAGAGAGAGAAACACTGGGGGAGAGAGAGAGAGAAACACTGGGGGGAGATAGAGAAACACTGGGGGGCGGAGAGAGAGATAAACACTGGGGGTGAGAGAGAGAGAATAATTGGGTGGAGGAGAGAGGGAAACACTTGGTGGAGAGAGAGAGAGATACACTGGGGGAGAGAGAGAGAGAAACACTGGGGGGAGATAGAGAAACACTGGGGGGCGGAGAGAGAGAGAAACATTGGGGGTGAGAGAGAAACACTGGGGAGAGAGAGAAACACTGGGGAGAGAGAGAGAAACACCGGGGAGAGAGAGAGAAATACTGGGGGGAGAGAGAGAACAACTGGGGGGAGAGAGAGAGAAACACTGGGGTGGGTGACAGAGAGAGAAACACTGGGGAGAAACAGAGAGAAACAGAGATGGGGGGAGAGAGAGAGAAAAAACTGGGGTGAGAGAGAGAGAGAGAGAAACACTGGGGAGAGAGAGAGGGAGGGAGAAATACTGGGGTGAGAGAGATAAACACTGTGGAGAGAGAGTGAAGCACTGGGGGGAGAGAGAGAAACATTGTGGGGATAGAGAGAAACAGTGGGGGAAGAGAGAGAAACACTAGGGGGAGCAGTTTGGGATACATTGGGGGAGAGAGAGAGAAACAATGGGGGAGAGAGTGAAACACTGGGGACAGAGAGAAACACTGGGGGAGAGAGAGAGAAAGAGTGGGGGGAGGAGATAGAAAGAAACACTGGGGGAGAGAGAGAGAGAAACACATGGTGTGGGAGAGAGAGAGAAACACTGGGGTGAGAGAGAGAGAGAATAACTGGGGGGAGGAGAGAGGGAAACACTGGGTGGAGAGAGGGAGAGAAACACTGGGGGGCGAGAGAGAAACACTGGGGGGAGGAGAGATTTAGATACACTGGGGGGAGAGAGAGATAAACACAGGGGGAGAGAGAGAGAAACACTGGGGGGAGAGAGAGAGAAATACTGGGGGGAGGAGAGATTGAGATACACTGGGGGGAGGGAGAGAGGGAAACGCTGGGGGAGAGAAAGAAACACTGGGGGAGAGAGAGGGAGAAACACATGGTGTGGGAGAGAGAGAGAAAAACTGGGGGGAGTGAGAGAGAAAGACTGGGGGGAGAGAGAGAGAAACACTGGGGGGAGATAGAGAAACACTGGGGGGCGAAGAGAGAGAGAAACACTGGGGGTGAGAGAGAAACACTGGGGAAAGAGAGAGAAACACCGGGGAGAGAGAGAGAAATACTGGGGGGGAGAGAGAGAACCACTGGGGGGCGGAGAGATTGGGATACACTCGGGGAGAGAGAGAGAGAAACACTGGGGGGAGGAGAGAGGATGAAACACTGGGAGAGAGAGAGAGAAACATAGGGTGGGGGACAGAGAGAGAAACACTGGGGGGCGGAGAGAGAGAGAAACACTGGGGGTGAGAGAGAAACATTGGGGAGAGAGAGAAACACTGGAGAGAGAGAGAGAAACACCGGGGAGAGAGAGAGAAATAGTGGGGGGCGAGAGAGAGAATCAGTGGGGGGAGGAGAGAGAAAGAAACACTGGGGGAGAGTGAGAGAGAGAAACACATGGTGTGGGAGAGAGAGAGAAACACTGGGGGGAGAGAGAGAGAGAATAACTGGGGGGAGGAGAGAGGGAAACACTGGGTGGAGATGGAGAGAGAAAGACTAAGGGAAGAGAGGGAAACACTGCGGGGAGGAGAGATTGAGATACTCTGGGGGGAGAGAGGGAGAAACACTGGGGGAGAGAGAGAGAGAAACACTGCGGGGAGAGAGAGAGAAATACTGGGGGTGAGAGAGAAACACTGGGGAGAGAGAGAAACACTGGGGAGTGAGAGAGAAACACCGGGGAGAGAGAGAGAAATACTGGGGGGAGAGAGAGAAACCGTGGGGGGAGAGAGAGAGAAACACTTGGGTGAGAGAGAGAGAGAGTAAAACTGGGGGGCGAGAGAGAGAGAAACACTGCGGGGAGGAGAGTGGGAAACACTGGGTGGAGAGAGAGAGAGAAACACTAAGGGTGAGAGAGAAATATTGGGGTGAGAGAGAACACTGGGGAGAGAGAGAGAAACACCGGGGAGACAGAGAGAAATACTGGGGGGAGAGGGCGAAACACGGGGTGAAGAGAGAGAGAAACACTGGGGTGAGAGTGAAAGAGAGAGAAACACTGGGGGGGGGGGGAGAGAGAGAGAGAAACATTGGGGGGCGAGAGAGAGAGAAACACTGCGGGAAGGAGAGAGGGAAACACTGGGGGGAGAGAAAGAAACATTGCGGGGAGAGAGAGAAACACTGGGGGGAGTAGAGATTGGGATACATTGCGGGGAGAGAGAGAGAGAAACACTAGGGGAGAGAGAGAAACACTGGGGAGAGAGAGAGAAAGACTGGGGGGGAGAGAGAAACAGTGGGGGAAATAGAGAAACACTGGGGGGCGGAGAGAGAGAGAAACACTGGGGGTGAGAGAGAAACATTGGGGAGAGAGAGAAACACTGGAGAGAGAGAGAGAAACACCCGGGAGAGAGAAAGAAATAGTGGGGGGCAAGAGAGAGAAACAGTGGGAGGAGGAGATAGAAAGAATCACTGGGGGAGAGTGAGAGAGAGAAACACATGGTGTGGGAGAGGGAGAGAAACACTGGGGGGCGAGAGAGAGAGAAACACTGCGGGGAGGAGAGAGGGAAACACTGGGTGAAGAGAGAGAGAGAAACACTGGGGGAGAGAGAGAGAAACACTGGGGGGAGACAGAGAAACACTGGGGGGCGGAGAGAGAGATAAACACTGGGGGTGAGAGAGAAACACTGGGGAGAGAGAGAAACACTGGAGAGAGAGAGAGACACCGGGGAGAGAGAGAGAAATACTGCGGGAAGAGAGAGAAAAACTATGGGGAGGAGAGAGAGAAACACTGGGGAGGGGGACAGAGAGAGAAAAACTGGGGAGAGAGAGAGAGAAACACAGGGGGGAGAGAGAGAGAGAGAAACACTGGGGGGAGAGAGGGAGAAACAATGGGGGAGGAGAGAGAGAAAAAAACTGGTGGGAGGAAAGAGGGAAACACTGGGTGGAGAGAGAGAGTAAAACACTGGGGGGAGAGAGAGAAACACTGGGGGAGAGAGAGAGAAACACTGGGGGGGAGAGAGAAACACCAGGGAGAGAGAAAGAAATAGTGGGGGGCAAGAGAGAGAAACAGTGGGAGGAGGAGAGAGAAAGAAACACTGGGGGAGAGTGAGAGAGAGAAACACATGGTGTGGGAGAGGGAGAGAAACACTTGGGGGGAGCGAGAGAGAGAATAACTGGGGGGAGGAGAGAGGGAAACACTGGGTGGAGAGAGAGAGAGAAAGACTAAGGGCAGAGAGGGAAACACTGCGGGGAGGAGAGATTGAGATACTCTGGGGGGAGAGAGGGAGAAACAGTGGGGGGGTGAGAGAGAGAGAAACACTGGGGGGAGAGACAGAGAAATACTGGGGGTGAGAGAGAAACACTGGGGAGAGAGAGAAACACCGGGGAGTGAGAGAGAAACACCGGGGAGAGAGAGAGAAATACTGGGTGGAGAGAGAGAGAGAAACACTGGGGGAGAGAGAGAGAGAAACACTGGGGAAGAGAAAGATTTAAACACTCGGGGAGAGAGAGAGAGAGAAACACTGGGGGGAGAGAGAGAGAGAAACACTGGGGGGAGACAGAGAAACACTGGGGGGCGGAGAGAGAGATAAACACTGGGGGTGAGAGAGAAACACTGGGGAGAGAGAGAAACATTGGGTAGTGAGAGAGAGAAACACCGGGGAGAGAGAGAGAAATACTGCGGGAAGAGAGAGAAAAACTATGGGGAGGAGAGAGAGAAACACTGGGGAGGGGGACAGAGAGAGAAACACTAGGGAGAGAGAGAGAGAAACACAGGGGGGAGAGAGAGAGAGATAAACACTGGGGGGGAGAGAGGAAGAAACAATGGGGGAGGAGAGAGAGAAAAAAACTGGTGGGAGGAAAGAGGGAAACACTGGGTGGAGAGAGAGAGTAAAACACTGGGTGGAGAGAGAGAAACACTGGGGGAGAGAGAGAGAAACACTGGGGGGGAGAGAGAGCGAGAAACACTGGGGGGGAGAGAGAGAAACACTGGGGGGAGGAGAGATTGCGATGCAGGGGGGGAGAGAGAGAGAGAAACACTGGGGGAGGAGAGAGGGAAACACTGGGGGAGAGAGAGAAACACTGGGGGGAGAGAGAGAGAGAAACACTGGGAGGTGAGAGAGAAAGACTGGGGTGAGATAGAGAAAGAAACACTGGGGGGGAGAGAGAGAAAGAATGGCGGGAGAGAGAGAAACTGTGGCGAGAGAGATAGAAACACTGGGGGGAGAGAGAAACAATGGGGAGAGAGAGAGAAACACCGTGGAGAGAGAGAGAAATACTGGGGGGAGAGAGAGAAACACTGGGGGGAGAGAGAGAGAAACACTGGGATGAGAGAAAGAGAGAGAGAAACACTGGGGTCGAGAGAGAGAGAAACACTGCGGGGAGGAGAGAGGGAAACACTGGGTGGTGAGACAGAGAAACACTGGGGGAGAGAGAGAGAGAGAGAGAGAAACACTGGGGTCGAGAGAGAGAGAAACACTGCGGGGAGGAGAGAGGGAAACACTTGGTGGAGAGAGAGAGAGCAACACTGGGGGGGAGAGAGAGAGAAACACTGGGGGAGAGAAAGATTTAAACACTCGGGAGAGAGAGAGAGAAACACTGGGGAGAGAGAGAGAGAGAAACACTGGGGGGAGAGAGAAACAATGGGGAGAGAGAGAGAAACACCGTGGAGAGAGAGAGAAATACTGGGGGGAGAGAGAGAAACACTGGGGGGAGAGAAAGAGAGAGAGAAACACTGGGGTCGAGAGAGAGAGAAACACTGCGGGGAGGAGAGAGGGAAACACTGGGTGGTGAGACAGAGAAACACTGGGGGAGAGAGAGAGAGAGAGAGAGAAACACTGGGGTCGAGAGAGAGAGAAACACTGCGGGGAGGAGAGAGGGAAACACTTGGTGGAGAGAGAGAGAGAAACACTGGGGGGAGAGAGGGAGAAACAATGGGGGAGGAGAGAGAGAAAAAAACTGGTGGGAGGAAAGAGGGAAACACTGGGTGGAGAGAGAGAGTAAAACACTGGGGGGAGAGAGAGAAACACTGGGGGAGAGAGAGAGAAACACTGGGGGGGAGAGAGAAACACCAGGGAGAGAGAAAGAAATAGTGGGGGGCAAGAGAGAGAAACAGTGGGAGGAGGAGAGAGAAAGAAACACTGGGGGAGAGTGAGAGAGAGAAACACATGGTGTGGGAGAGGGAGAGAAACACTTGGGGGGAGCGAGAGAGAGAATAACTGGGGGGAGGAGAGAGGGAAACACTGGGTGGAGAGAGAGAGAGAAAGACTAAGGGCAGAGAGGGAAACACTGCGGGGAGGAGAGATTGAGATACTCTGGGGGGAGAGAGGGAGAAACAGTGGGGGGGTGAGAGAGAGAGAAACACTGGGGGGAGAGACAGAGAAATACTGGGGGTGAGAGAGAAACACTGGGGAGAGAGAGAAACACCGGGGAGTGAGAGAGAAACACCGGGGAGAGAGAGAGAAATACTGGGTGGAGAGAGAGAGAGAAACACTGGGGGAGAGAGAGAGAGAAACACTGGGGAAGAGAAAGATTTAAACACTCGGGGAGAGAGAGAGAGAGAAACACTGGGGGGAGAGAGAGAGAGAAACACTGGGGGGAGACAGAGAAACACTGGGGGGCGGAGAGAGAGATAAACACTGGGGGTGAGAGAGAAACACTGGGGAGAGAGAGAAACATTGGGTAGTGAGAGAGAGAAACACCGGGGAGAGAGAGAGAAATACTGCGGGAAGAGAGAGAAAAACTATGGGGAGGAGAGAGAGAAACACTGGGGAGGGGGACAGAGAGAGAAACACTGGGGAGAGAGAGAGAGAAACACAGGGGGGAGAGAGAGAGAGATAAACACTGGGGGGAGAGAGGAAGAAACAATGGGGGAGGAGAGAGAGAAAAAAACTGGTGGGAGGAAAGAGGGAAACACTGGGTGGAGAGAGAGAGTAAAACACTGGGGGGAGAGAGAGAAACACTGGGGGAGAGAGAGAGAAACACTGGGGGGGAGAGAGAGCGAGAAACACTGGGGGGGAGAGAGAGAAACACTGGGGGGAGGAGAGATTGCGATGCAGGGGGGGAGAGAGAGAGAGAAACACTGGGGGAGGAGAGAGGGAAACACTGGGGGAGAGAGAGAAACACTGGGGGGAGAGAGAGAGAGAAACACTGGGAGGTGAGAGAGAAAGACTGGGGTGAGATAGAGAAAGAAACACTGGGGGGGAGAGAGAGAAAGAATGGCGGGAGAGAGAGAAACTGTGGCGAGAGAGATAGAAACACTGGGGGGAGAGAGAAACAATGGGGAGAGAGAGAGAAACACCGTGGAGAGAGAGAGAAATACTGGGGGGAGAGAGAGAAACACTGGGGGGAGAGAGAGAGAAACACTGGGATGAGAGAAAGAGAGAGAGAAACACTGGGGTCGAGAGAGAGAGAAACACTGCGGGGAGGAGAGAGGGAAACACTGGGTGGTGAGACAGAGAAACACTGGGGGAGAGAGAGAGAGAGAGAGAGAAACACTGGGGTCGAGAGAGAGAGAAACACTGCGGGGAGGAGAGAGGGAAACACTTGGTGGAGAGAGAGAGAGCAACACTGGGGGGGAGAGAGAGAGAAACACTGGGGGAGAGAAAGATTTAAACACTCGGGAGAGAGAGAGAGAAACACTGGGGAGAGAGAGAGAGAGAAACACTGGGGGGAGAGAGAAACAATGGGGAGAGAGAGAGAAACACCGTGGAGAGAGAGAGAAATACTGGGGGGAGAGAGAGAAACACTGGGGGGAGAGAGAGAGAAACACTGGGATGAGAGAAAGAGAGAGAGAAACACTGGGGTCGAGAGAGAGAGAAACACTGCGGGGAGGAGAGAGGGAAACACTGGGTGGTGAGACAGAGAAACACTGGGGGAGAGAGAGAGAGAGAGAGAGAAACACTGGGGTCGAGAGAGAGAGAAACACTGCGGGGAGGAGAGAGGGAAACACTTGGTGGAGAGAGAGAGAGCAACACTGGGGGGGAGAGAGAGAGAAACACTGGGGGAGAGAAAGATTTAAACACTCGGGAGAGAGAGAGAGAAACACTGGGGAGAGAGAGAGAGAGAAACACTGGGGGGAGACAGAAAAAGACTGGGGGGCGGAGAGAGAGAGAAACATTGGGGGTGAGAGAGAAACACTGGGGAGAGAGAGAAACACTGGGGAGAGAGAGAGATACACTGGGGAGGGAGAGAGAAATACTGGAGGGAGAGAGAGAACAACTGGGGGGAGAGAGAGAGAAACACTGGGGAGGGTGACAGAGAGAGAAACACTGGGGAGAAACAGAGAGAAACAGAGATGGGGGAGAGAGAGAGAAAAAATCTGGGGTGAGAGAGAGAGAGAGTGAAACACTGGGGAGAGAGGGAGGGACGGAGAAATACTGCGGTGAGAGAGATAAACACTGGGGAGAGAGTGAAGCACTGGGGGGAGAGAGAGAAACATTGCGGGGAGAGAGAGTCACACTGGGGGAAGAGAGAGAAACACTGGAGGGAGCAGTTTGGGATACATTGGGGGGAGAGAGAGAGAAACACTGGGGAGAGAGAGAGAAACACTGGGGGAGAGAGAGAGAAAGAGTGGGGGAGGAGAGAGAAAGAAACACTGGGTGAGAGAGAGAGAGAGAAACACATGGTGTGGGAGAGAGAGAGAAAGACTGGGGTGAGAGAGATAGAGAATAACTGGGGGGAGGAGAGAGGGAAACACTGGGTGGAGAGAGAGAGAGAAACACTGGGGGCGAGAGAGAAACACTGGGGGAGGGAGAGATTTAGATACACTGTGGAGAGAGAGAGAGAAACACTGGGGGGGAGAGAGAGAAACACTGGGGGGAGAGAGAGAGAAATACTGGGGGGAGGAGAGCTTGAGATACACTGGGGGGAGGGAGAGAGAGAAACACTGGGGTGAGGAGAGAGGGAAACACTGGAGGCGAGAGAGAAACACTGGGGGGAGAGAGAGAGAGAAACACTGGGGGGAGAGAGAGAGAAAGACTGGGGGGAGAGAGAGAGAGAAACACTGGGGGGAGATAGAGAAACACTTGGGGGCGGAGAGAGAGAGAAACACTGGGGGTGAGAGAGAAACATTGGGGAGAGAGAGAGAAACTCCGGGGAGAGAGAGAGAAATACTGGGGGGGAGAGAGAGAAACACTGGGGGGGGGGGGAGAGATTGAGATACACTGGGGGGAGAGAGAGAGAGAAACACTGGGGGAGGAGAGAGAGAAACACTCGGGAGGGGGACAGAGAGAGAAACACTGGGGGAGAGAGAGAGAGAAAAACAGAGGGTGGGAGAGAGAGAGAAAAAAACTGGGGGGATAGAGAGAGAGAGTGAAACACTGGGGAGAGAGAGAGGGAGAGTGAAGCACTGGGGGGCGAGAGAGAAACATTGCGGGGAGAGGGAGAAACACTGGGGGAAGAGAGAGAAACACTGGGGGGAGTAGAGATTGGGGAGAGAGAGTGAAGCACTGGGGGGAGAGAGAGAAACATTGCGGGGAGAGAGAGAAGCACTGGGGGGTGAGAGAGAAATACTGGGGGGAGGAGAGACTGCGATACACTGGGGGGAGAGAGAGAGAAACACTGGGCGGAGAGAGAGAGAAACACTGGGCGGAGAGAGAGAGAAACACTGGGGGGATAGAGAGAGAGAGAAACACTGGGGGGGCAGAGAGAGAAACACTGGGGGGAGAGAGAGAGAAACAGTGGGGGGAGGAGTGAGAATGAAACACTGGGAGAGAGAGAGAGAGAGAGAGAGAAACACATTGTGTGGGAGAGAGAGAGAAACACTGGGGGGGAGAGAGAGAGAATAATTGGGGGGAGGAGAGAGGGAAACACTTGGTGGAGAGAGAGAGAGAAACACTGGGGGAGAGAAAGATTTAAACACTCGGGAGAGAGAGAGAGAAACACTGGGGAGAGAGAGAGAGAGAAACACTGGGGGGAGATAGAGAAACACTGGGGGGCGGAGAGAGAGAGAAACATTGGGGGTGAGAGAGAAACACTGGGGAGAGAGAGAAACACTGGGGAGAGAGAGAGAAACACCGGGGAGAGAGAGAGAAATACTGGGGGGAGAGAGAGAAAAACTGGGGGGGGGAGAGAGAGAAACACTGGGGAGGGTGACAAAGAGAGAAACACTGGGGAGAAACAGAGAGAAACAGAGATGGGGGGAGAGAGAGAGAAAAAAACTGGGGTGAGAGAGAGAGAGTGAAACACTGGGGAGAGAGAGAGGGAGGGAGAAATACTGGGGTGAGAGAGATAAACACTGGGGAGAGAGAGTGAAGCACTGGGGGAAGAGAGAGAGAATAATTGGGGGGAGGAGAGAGGGAAACACTGGGTGGAGAGAGAGAGAGAAACACTGGGGTGAGAGAGAGAAACACTGGGGGAGGAGAGATTGAGATACACTGGGGGGAGAGAGAGAGAGAAACACTGGGGGAGAGAGACAGAGAATCACATGGTGTGGGAGAGAGAGAGAAACACTGGGGGGGGGGGAGAGAGAGAGAGAATAACTGGGGGGAGGAGAGAGGGAAACATTGGGGGGAGAGAGAGAGAGAAACATTGGGGGGAGGAGAGAGGGAAACACTGGGGCAGAGAGAGAAACACTGGGGGGAGAGCGAGAGAAACACTGGGGGGAGAGAGAGAGAAAAACTGGGGAGAGTGAGAAAGAGAAACACTGGGGGGGAGTGAGAGATAAAGACTGGGGGGAGAGAGAGAAACAGTGGGCGAGAGAGAGAGAAACACTGGGGGCAGATAGAGAAATATTGGGGGGCGGAGAGAGAGAGTAACACTGGGGGTGAGAGAGAAACACTGGGGAGAGAGAGAGAAACACCGGGGAGAGAGAGAGAAATACTGGGGAGAGAGAGAGAAACACTGGGGGGAGAGAGAGAGAAACACTAGGGAGAGAGAGAGAGAGAGAGAAACACTGGGGGGAGAGAGAGAGCGAGAAACACTGGGGGGCGAGAGAGTGAGAAACACTGGGGGGAGGAGAGAGCGAAACACTGGGGGGAGATAGAGAAACACTGGGGGGCGGAGAGAGAGAGAAACAATGGGGGTGAGAGAGAAACACTGGGGGGAGAGAGAAACACTGGGGAGAGAGAGAGTAACACCGGGGAGAGAGAGAGAAATATTCGGGGGAGAGAGATAACAACTGGGGGGAGAGAGAGAGAGAAACACTGGGGGGGAGAGAGAGAAACACTGGGGGGAGGAGAGATTGAGATACACTGGGGGGAGAGAGAGAGAAACACTGGGGGGAGAGAGAGAAAAACACTGGGGTAGAGAGAGAGAGAAACACTGTGGGGAGTGAGTGATAGAGGACACTTGGGGGAGAGAGAGAGAAACACTAGGGGGAGAGAGAGAGAGAAACACAGAGGGGGGAGAGAGAGAAAAGAACTCGGGGCAGAGAGAGTGAGAGTGAAACACTGGGGAGAGAGAGAGGGAGAGAGAAATACTGGGGTGAGAGAGATAAACACTGGGGAGAGAGGGTGAAGCACTGGTGGGAGAGAGAGAAACATTGCGGTGAGAGAGAGAAACACTGGGGGAAGAGAGAGAAACACTGGGGGGAGTAGAGATTGGGATACATTGCGGGGAGAGAGAGAGAAAAACTGGGGGAGAGAGAGAAACACTGGGGAGAGAGAGAGAAGCACTGGGGGGGAGAGAGACACATTGGGGGGAGAGACAGAAACACTGGGGGGTGAGAGGGAAACAATGGGGGGAGAGAGAGAGAAACACTTGGGGGAGAGAGAGAGAAACACTTGGAGGATAGAGAGTGAGAGAAACACTGGGGGTGGGGAGAGAGAGAAATACTTGGGGGAGAGAGAGAGAAACAGTGGGGGGAGGAGAGAGAAAGAAACACTGGGGGAGAGAGAGAGAGAAACACGTGGCGTGGGAGAGAGAGAGAAATACTGGGGGGGAGAGAGAGAAACACTGGGGGAGGAGAGATTGAGATACACTGGGGAGAGAGAGAGAGAAACACTGGGGGGGAGAGAGAGAGAAACACTGGGGGGAGAGATAGAGAAAGACTGGGGGAGAGAGAGAAACAGTGGGGCGAGAGAGAGAGAAAAACTGGGGGGAGATAGAGAAACACTGGGGGGCGGAGATAGAGAGAAACACTGGGGGTGAGAAAGAAACACTGGGGGGTGAGAGAGAAATACTGGGGGGAGAGAGAGAAACACTGGGGGGAGAGAGAAAGAAACACTGGGGTGAGGGAGAGAGAGAAACACTGGGGTGAGAGAGAGAGAGAGAAAAACTGGGGGGCGAGAGAGAGAGAAACACTGCGGGGAGGAGAGAGAGAAACACTGGGTGGAGAGAGAGAGAGAAACACTGGGCAATAGAGAGAAACACTGGGGGGAGAGAGAGAGAGAAACACTGGGGGTGAGAGAGAAACACTGGGGAGAGAGATAAAACCCTGGGTAGAGAGAGAGAAATACCGGGAGAGAGAGAGAAACACTGGGGGGAGAGAGACAGAAATCACTGTGGGGAGAGAAAGAGAAACACTGGGGAGGGGGACAGAGAGAGAAACACTGGGGGGACAGAAAGAGAGAAACACTGGGGGGAGAGAGAGAAACACTGGGGGGAGAGAGAGAGAAACACTGGGGGGGGGGAGAGAGAAACACTGGGGGGAGGAGAGATTGAGATACACTGGAGGGAGATAGAGAGAAACACTGGGGGGAGAGAGAGAGAAACACTGGGGGGAGTGAGTGAGAGAGAAACACTGGGGGGAGTGAGTGAGAGAGAAACACTGGGGGAGAGAGAGAGAAACACAGAGGGCGGAGAGAGAGAAAAGAACTCGGGGCAGAGAGAGTGAGAGTGAAACACTGGGGAGAGAGAGAGGGAGAGAGAAATACTGGGGTGAGAGAGATAAACACTGGGGAGAGAGGGTGAAGCACTGGTGGGAGAGAGAGAAACATTGCGGTGAGAGAGAGAAACACTGGGGGAAGAGAGAGAAACACTGGGGGGAGTAGAGATTGGGATACATTGCGGGGAGAGAGAGAGAAAAACTGGGGGAGAGAGAGAAACATTGGGGAGAGAGAGAGAAGCACTGGGGGGGGGGAGAGAGACACATTGGGGGGAGAGACAGAAACACTGGGGGTGAGAGGGAAACAATGGGGGGAGAGAGAGAGAAACACTTGGGGGAGAGAGAGAGAAACACTTGGAGGATAGAGAGTGAGAGCAATCACTGGGGGTGGGGAGAGAGAGAAATACTTGGGGAGAGAGAGAGAAACAGTGGGGGGAGGAGAGAGAAAGAAACACTGGGGGAGAGAGAGAGAGAAACACGTGGCGTGGGAGAGAGTGAGAAATACTGGGGGGAGAGAGAGAAACACTGGGGGAGGAGAGATTGAGATACACTGGGGAGAGAGAGAGAGAAACACTGGGGGGGAGAGAGAGAGAAACACTGGGCGGAGAGTGAGAGAAATACTGGGGGGAGGAGAGAGAAACACTGGGGGGAGGTGAGATTGAGATATACTGGGGGGGAGAGAGAGAGAAACACTGGGGTGAGGAGAGAGGGAAACACTGGGGGAGAGAGAGAAACACTGGGGGGAGAGAGAGAGAGAGAAACACTGGGGGGAGAGAGAGAGAGAGAAACACTGGGGAGGGGGACAGAGAGAGAAACACTGGGGGGACAGAAAGAGAGAAACACTGGGGGGAGAGAGAGAAACACTGGGGGGGAGAGAGAGAGAAACACTGGGCGGAGAGTGAGAGAAATACTGGGGGGAGGAGAGAGAAACACTGGGGGGAGGTGAGATTGAGATATACTGGGGGGAGAGAGAGAGAAACACTGGGGTGAGGAGAGAGGGAAACACTGGGGGAGAGAGGGAAACACTGGGGCAGAGAGAGAAACACTGGGGGGAGAGCGAGAGAAACACTGGGGGGAGAGAGAGAGAAAAACTGGGGAGAGTGAGAAAGAGAAACACTGGGGGGGAGTGAGAGATAAAGACTGGGGGGAGAGAGAGAAACAGTGGGGCGAGAGAGAGAGAAACACTGGGGGCAGATAGAGAAATATTGGGGGGCGGAGAGAGAGAGTAACACTGGGGGTGAGAGAGAAACACTGGGGAGAGAGAGAGAAACACCGGGGAGAGAGAGAGAAATACTGGGGAGAGAGACAGAAACACTGGGGGGAGAGAGAGAGAAACACTAGGGAGAGAGAGAGAGAGAGAGAAACACTGGGGGGAGAGAGAGAGCGAGAAACACTGGGGGGCGAGAGAGTGAGAAACACTGGGGGGAGGAGAGAGCGAAACACTGGGGAGAGAGAGAGAGAGAAACACTGGGGGGAGATAGAGAAACACTGGGGGGCGGAGAGAGAGAGAAACAATGGGGGTGAGAGAGAAACACTGGGGGGAGAGAGAAACACTGGGGAGAGAGAGAGTAACACCGGGGAGAGAGAGAGAAATATTCGGGGGAGAGAGATAACAACTGGGGGGAGAGAGAGAGAGAAACACTGGGGGGAAGAGAGAGAAACACTGGGGGGAGGAGAGATTGAGATACACTGGGGGGAGAGAGAGAGAAACACTGGGGGGAGAGAGAGAAAAACACTGGGGTAGAGAGAGAGAGAAACACTGTGGGGAGTGAGTGATAGAGGAACACTTGGGGGAGAGAGAGAGAAACACTAGGGGGAGAGAGAGAGAGAAACACAGAGGGGGGAGAGAGAGAAAAGAACTCGGGGCAGAGAGAGTGAGAGTGAAACACTGGGGAGAGAGAGAGGGAGAGAGAAATACTGGGGTGAGAGAGATAAACACTGGGGAGAGAGGGTGAAGCACTGGTGGGAGAGAGAGAAACATTGCGGTGAGAGAGAGCAACACTGGGGGAAGAGAGAGAAACACTGGGGGGAGTAGAGATTGGGATACATTGCGGGGAGAGAGAGAGAAAAACTGGGGGAGAGAGAGAAACACTGGGGAGAGAGAGAGAAGCACTGGGGGGGAGAGAGACACATTGGGGGGAGAGACAGAAACACTGGGGGGTGAGAGGGAAACAATGGAGGGAGAGAGAGAGAAACACTTGGGGGAGAGAGAGAGAAACACTTGGAGGATAGAGAGTGAGAGAAACACTGGGGGTGGGGAGAGAGAGAAATACTTGGGGGAGAGAGAGAGAAACAGTGGGGGGAGGAGAGAGAAAGAAACACTGGGGGAGAGAGAGAGAGAAACACGTGGCGTGGGAGAGAGAGAGAAATACTGGGGGGAGAGAGAGAAACACTGGGGGAGGAGAGATTGAGATACACTGGGGAGAGAGAGAGAGAAACACTGGGGGGGAGAGAGAGAGAAACACTGGGCGGAGAGTGAGAGAAATACTGGGGGGAGGAGAGAGAAACACTGGGGGAGGAGAGATTGAGATATACTGGGAGGAGAGAGAGAGAAACACTGGGGTGAGGAGAGAGGGAAACACTGGGGGAGAGAGAGAAACACTGGGGGGAGAGAGAGAGAGAGAAACACTGGGGGGAGAGAGAGAGAAATACTGGGGGGAGAGAGAGAGAGAAACACTGGGGGGAGAGAGAGAGAAAGACTGGGGGAGAGAGAGAAACAGTGGGGCGAGAGAGAGAGAAAAACTGGGGGGAGATAGAGAAACACTGGGGGGCGGAGATAGAGAGAAACACTGGGGGTGAGAAAGAAACACTGGGGGGTGAGAGAGAAATACTGGGGGGAGAGAGAGAAACACTGGGGGGAGAGAGAAAGAAACACTGGGGTGAGAGAGAGAGAGAGAAAAACTGGGGGGCGAGAGAGAGAGAAACACTGCGGGGAGGAGAGAGAGAAACACTGGGTGGAGAGAGAGAGAGAAACACTGGGCAATAGAGAGAAACACTGGGGGGAGAGAGAGAGAGAAACACTGGGGGTGAGAGCGAAACACTGGGGAGAGAGATAAAACCCTGGGGAGAGAGAGAGAAATACCGGGAGAGAGAGAGAAACACTGGGGGGAGAGAGACAGAAATCACTGTGGGGAGAGAAAGAGAAACACTGGGGAGGGGGACAGAGAGAGAAACACTGGTGGGACAGAAAGAGAGAAACACTGGGGGGAGAGAGAGAAACACTGGGGGGAGAGAGAGAGAAACACTGGGGGGGGAGAGAGAAACACTGGGGGGAGGAGAGATTGAGATACACTGGAGGGAGATAGAGAGAAACACTGGGGGGAGAGAGAGAGAAACACTGGGGGGAGTGAGTGAGAGAGAAACACTGGGGGGAGTGAGTGAGAGAGAAACACTGGGGGAGAGAGAGAGAAACACAGAGGGCGGAGAGAGAGAAAAGAACTCGGGGCAGAGAGAGTGAGAGTGAAACACTGGGGGGAGAGAGAGGGAGAGAGAAATACTGGGGTGAGAGAGATAAACACTGGGGAGAGAGGGTGAAGCACTGGTGGGAGAGAGAGAAACATTGCGGTGAGAGAGAGAAACACTGGGGGAAGAGAGAGAAACACTGGGGGGAGTAGAGATTGGGATACATTGCGGGGAGAGAGAGAGAAAAACTGGGGGAGAGAGAGAAACACTGGGGAGAGAGAGAGAAGCACTGGGTGGGAGAGAGACACATTGGGGGGAGAGACAGAAACACTGGGGGTGAGAGGGAAACAATGGGGGGAGAGAGAGAGAAACACTTGGGGGAGAGAGAGAGAAACACTTGGAGGATAGAGAGTGAGAGCAATCACTGGGGGTGGGGAGAGAGAGAAATACTTGGGGAGAGAGAGAGAAACAGTGGGGGGAGGAGAGAGAAAGAAACACTGGGGGAGAGAGAGAGAGGACCACGTGGCGTGGGAGAGAGAGAGTAATACTGGGGGGAGAGAGAGAAACACTGGGGGAGGAGAGATTGAGATACACTGGGGAGAGAGAGAGAGAAACACTGGGGGGGAGAGAGAGAGAAACACTGGGCGGAGAGTGAGAGAAATACTGGGGGGAGGAGAGAGAAACACTGGGGGGAGGTGAGATTGAGATATACTGGGGGGAGAGAGAGAGAAACACTGGGGTGAGGAGAGAGGGAAACACTGGGGGAGAGAGAGAAACACTGGGGGGAGAGAGAGAGAGAGAAACACTGGGGGGAGAGAGAGAGAGTGAAAGACTGGGGGAGAGAGAGAGAGAAACACTGGGGGAGAGAGAGAGAAAGACTGGGGGAGAGAGAGAAACAGTGGGGCGAGAGAGAGAGAAAACTGGGGGGAGATAGAGAAACAATGGGGGGCGGAGATAGAGAGAAACACTGGGGGTGAGAAAGAAACACTGGGGGGTGAGAGAGAAATACTGGGGGGAGAGAGAGAAACACTGGGGGGAGAGAGAAAGAAACACTGGGGTGAGAGAGAGAGAGAAACACTGGGGTGAGAGAGAGAGAGAGAAAAACTGGGGGGCGAGAGAGAGAGAAACACTGCGGGGAGGAGAGAGAGAAACACTGGGTGGAGAGAGAGAGAGAAACACTGGGCAAGAGAGAGAAACACTGGGGGGAGAGAGAGAGAGAAACACTGGGGGTGAGAGAGAAACACTGGGGAGAGAGATAAAACCCTGGGGAGAGAGAGAGAAATACCGGGGGAGAGAGAGAAACACTGGGGGGAGAGAGAGAGAAAACACTGTGGGGAGAGAAAGAGAAACACTGGGGAGGGGGACAGAGAGAGAAACACTGGGGGGACAGAAAGAGAGAAACACTGGGGGGAGAGAGAGAAACACTGGGGGGAGAGAGAGAGAAACACTGGGGGGGAGAGAGAGAAACACTGGGGGGAGGAGAGATTGAGATACACTGGGGGGAGAGAGAGAGAAACACTGGGGGAGTGAGTGAGAGAGAAACACTGGGGGGAGTGAGTGAGAGAGAAACACTGGGGGAGAGAGAGAGAAACACTAAGGGGAGAGAGAGAGAGAAACACTGGGGGGAAAGAGAGAGAAACACTGGGGGAGGAGAGAGTAAGAAACACTGGGGGAGAGAGAGAGAGAAACACTGGGTGGGGGAGAGAGAGAGAAACACTGGCGGTAGCGAGAGAGAAACACCGGGGAGAGAGAGTGAAACACTGGGGGGAGAGAGAGAGATAGACTGGGGGAGAGAGAGAAACAGTGGGTGTGGAGAGAGAGAAACACAGGGGGGAGATAGAGAAACACTGAGGGGCGGAGAGATAGAGAAACACTGTGGGGAGAGAGAAACACTGGGGAGAGAGAGAAACACTGGGGAGAGAGAGCGAAACATTGGGGAGGGAGAGAAACACTGGGGAGAGAGAGAGAAACACTGGGCAGAGAGGGAGAAACACTGGGGGGAGAGAGGGAAACAATGGGGGAGGAGAAAGAGAAACATTGAGGAGGGGGTCAGAGAGAGAAACACTGGGGGGAGAGAGAGTGAAAAACAGGGGGGAGGGAGAGAGAGAGTGAAATACTGGATAGAGAGAGAGAGAGAAACAATGGGGGGAGAGAGAGAAACACCGGGGAGAGAGAGTGAAACACTGGGGGGAGAGAGAGAAACACTGGGGGGAGAGAGAGAGATAGACTGGGGGAGTGAGAGAAACATTGCGTGTAGAGAGAGAGAAACACAGTGGGGAGATAGAGAAACACTGAGGGGCGGAGAGAGAGAGAAACACTGTGGGGAGAGAGAAACACTGGGGAGAGAGAGAAACACTGGGGAGAGAGAGAAACACTGGGGAGAGAGAGAGAAACACTGGGCAGAGAGGGTGAAACACTGAGGGGACAGAGAGAGAGAAAAAGGGGGGAGGGAGAGAGAGAGTGAAATACTGGAGAGAGAGAGAGAGAAACACTGGGGAGAGAGAGAGAGAGAGAAACACTGGGATGAGTGAGAGAAACACTGGAGAGAGAGAGAAACACTGGGGAGAGAGAGAGAAACACTGGGGAGAGAGAGAGAAACACTGGGGGGAGAGGCAGAAACACTGGGGTGAGGAGAGAGAGAAACACTGGGGGGAGGAGAGATTGAGATACACTGGGGGGAGAGAGAGAGAAACACTGGGGGAGAGAGAGAGAAACACTGGGGGAGAGAGAGCGAAACACTGGGTGGAGCGAGAGAGGGAAACACTGGGTGTCGAGAGAGAGAGAAACACTGGGGGGAGAGAGAGGGAGAAACACTGGGGGAGAGGGAGAGAGAAACACATGGGGGAGAGAGACATAGAAACACTGGGGGAAGACAAAGAGAAAAACTGGGGGGGTGGAGAGTGAGAAACACTGGGGGGAGAGAGACAGAAACACTGAGGGTAGAGAGAGAGAGAAATACTGGGGAGAGAGAGAGTGAGAGCTAGAAACACTGGGGGGAGAGAGAGAGTGAGAAACACTGGGGGGAGAGAGAGAAACACTGCGGGAGATAGAGAAACACTGGGGGAGAGAGAGAAACACTGGGGGAGAAAGCGAGAGAGACAGAAGCACTGGGGAGAGAGAGAGACACACACACAGGGGGAGGAGAGACGGAGAGAGAGAAACACTGGTGGGAGAGAGAGAAACAGTGGGGTGAGAGAGAGAAACAGTGGGGGGAGAGAGATAGAAACACTGGTGGGAGATAGAGAAACACTGGGGGACGGAGAGAGAGAGAAACACTATGGGGAGAGAGAGAAACACTGCGGAGAGAGAGAGAAACAATGGGGGAGAGGGTGAGAAACATATGGGGAGATAGAGAAAAACTGGGGGGCGGAGAGAGAGAATCACTCTCGTCCTGTGCAGGGTCAATGATTCCCTGTCAGTATCGAGTCACTGACTCCCAGTCTGTGCAGAGTCACTGACTCGCTGTCTGTGCAAAGTCACTAACTCACAGTCTGTTCAGAGTTACTGACGACCGCACTATAAAGACTCACTGACTCCCAGTCTGTACAGAATCATTGCATCCCGGTCTGTAGCGAGTAATTGACTTCCGGTCCATGTAGATTCACAGACTCCCGGCCCGTACAGAATCACTGAGACCCGCTCTGTACAGAGCCAATGACTCCCGTTCTGAACAGAGCCAATGACTCCCGTTCTGAACAGAGTCACCGACTGCAGGTCTGCACGGAGTCGTAGACTCCCGGTCTGTCCAGAGTCACTGACTCTCGGTCTGTGCAGCGTCACTGGCTCCAGTTCTGTACAGACTCACTGACTCCAGGTCTGGACAGAGTCACTGACTCCCGGTCTGCACAGAGTCATTGACTCCAGGTCAGTACAGAGTCGCTGACTCCACGTCTGTAAATAATCAATGATTCCCGTCTGTCCAGAGTCACCGACTCCCGGTCTGTACAGAACCACTGAGTCCCGGTCTGTACAGTAACTTACTCCCGGTCTGTACAGCGTCACTGACTTCAGGTCTGTACAGAGTCAGTGACTCCAGGTCTGTGCGGTGCCACTGACTCCCTGTCTGTTCAAAGTCCCCAACTCTCGGTCTGTACAGGGTGACTGATTCCATGTCTGTGCAGGTTCAGTGATTCCAGGTCTGTACAGACTCACTGACTCCCGGTCTGAACATCGTAACTGACTCCCGTTCTATACAGAGTAACTAACTCCAGGTCTGTGCAGAGTGACTGACTCCCGTTCTGTACAAATTCACTGAAACCCTGTCTGTACAGAATCATTGATTCCGGTCCGTACAGAGTCACTCAATCCCGGCCTGTACAGATTCACTGACTCCGGTTCTTTACAGAGTAACTGATTCTCGGTCTTTGCAGGTTCACTGACTCTCCGTCGCACAGCGTCACTGACTCGCGGTCGTACAGAGTCAGTAACTCTCGGTCTGTTCATAGTTACTGACTCTCGGTCTGTGTAGAGACACTGACTCCAGGTCTGTACCGCGTCACTGAATCCCGGTCTGTACAGACTCAATGACTCCCGATCTGTACGGAGTGACTGACGCCCGATCTGTGCAGAGTTACCGACTCCAGGTCTGCACAGAGTCACTGACTCACGGTCTGTACAGCGTCACTTGCTCCAAGTCTGTGCAGACTCACTCACTGCAGGTCTGTACAGAATAACTGAAACCCGGTCTGGACAGCGTCACTGACTCCAGGTCTGTACAGAATCAGTGACTCCCGGACTGTACAGAATCACTGATTCCGGTCCGTACAGAATCACTAACTCCCGGCCTGTACAGAGTCACTGACTCCCGTTCTATCCAGTGTAACTGACTCCAGGTCTGTGCAGCGTCACTGGCTCCAGGTCTGTACAGATTCACTGTCCCCAGGTCTGTATAGAATCACTGACTCCCAGTCTGTACAGAATCACTGACACTCGTTCTGGACAGCGTCACTGACTGCAGGTCTGCACAGATTCAATGACTCCCCGACTGTACAGAGTCACTGACTCCCGGGTTGTACAGACTCACTGACTCCCGGTCTGCATAGACTCACTGACTCCAGATCTGTACAGAATCGCTGACTCCCGGTCTGTACGGAGTGACTGACGCACGGTCTGTACAGAATTACTGTCTCCCGGTCTGTACAGAGCCACTGACTTCTTTTGTGTACAGAATCACTGATTCCGGTCCGTACAGAGTCACTAACGCCCTTCCTGTACAGAGTGACTGACTCCCGTCCTGTACAGATTCACTGAAACCCTATCTGTACAGAATCACTGATTTCGTTCCGTACAGTCACTAACTCCCTGCCTGTACAGACTCACTGACTCCGGTTCTATACGGATTAACTGACTCCTGGTCTGTGCAGAGTCACTGACCCCAGGTCTGAACAGAGTCACTGACTTCCCGTCGCACAGCGTCACTGACTCCCGGTCTTACAGAGTCAGTAACTCTCGGTCTGTTCAGAGTTACTGACTCCCGGTTTGTACAGAAACACTGACTCAAGGTCTGCACAGCGTCACTGGCTCCAGGACTGCACAGACTCACTTTCCCCACGTCTGGACAGAGACGTTGACTCCAGGTCTGTACATAATCAATAATTCCCCGTCTGAACAGAGTCACTAACTCCAGGTCTGTACAGAGTCCCTGACTCCCGCTCTGTGCAGAGTTACTGAATTCGGTCTGCACAGACTCAGTGACTCCCGGTCTGTGCAGAGCCACTGACTCCCGGTCTGTGAAGAGAAACTGACTCCAGGTTTGTAGAGATTCACTGATTCCCGGTCTGTACAGAGCCACTGAATCCCGGTCCAAGAGAGACACGAACAGCGTGTCTGCACAGAGCCACTGACTCTCGGTATGTTCAGATTCACTGACACCCTGTCTGTACAGAGAAACTGATTCCGCTCTGCACAGTGTCACTTACTCCCGGTCTACACAGAGTCACTGACTCCAGGTCTGTGCAGATTCACGAACTCACTGTCTGTGCAGAGTCACTGATTCCCGATCTATGAAGACTCACTGGCACCCGGTCTGTATAGAGTCACTGATTCCGGTCTGTACAGAGTCACCGACTTCCGGTCGGTACAGAATCACTGACTCCCGCTCAGTACAGAGTCGATGACTCCAGGTTTGTACATAATCAATGATTCCGAACTGCTCAGAGCCGCTGACTCCCGGCCTGTATAGAGTAATTGACTCCCGTTCTATACAGAGTAACTGACTCCCGGTCTGTGCAGAGTCACTGACTCCAGGTCTGTACAACATCACTGACTCCCGGTCGGACAGCTTCACTGACTCCCGCTTGGACAGAGTCACTAACACTCGGTCTGTTCAGAGTTACTGACTCCCGGTCTGTAAAGACTCGCTGACTCCAGGTCTGGACAGAATCACTGACTCCCGGTCTGCACAGAGCCACTAAGTCCCGGTCTGTACAGATTCACTGATGCCAGGTCTGCAGGGATTCACTGAATCCCGCTTTACACAGAGTGACTGACTCCCGGTCTGCACAGAGTCACCGACTTCAAGACCGTACAGATTCACCGACTCACCGTCTGCACAGAGCCATTGAATCCCCGTCTGCATAGGGACACTGACTCCAGGTCGGTACAGGGTCACTGACACCCGGTCTGTACAGAGACACTGACTCCAGGTCCGTACAGAGTCAATGACGCCCGGTCCTACTGAGTCACTGACTCCCGGTCTGTACAGATTCACTGACTCTCGGTATGTACAGATTCACTAGATCCCTGTCTGTACAGAGTCACCGATTCCGGTCTGTGCAGAGTCACGAACTCTCGGTGTCAGTGACTCTGTACAGACCGGAAGGCAGTGACTCTGCAGAGAGTCACTGACACTCCGTCTGTCCAAAGTCACTGACTCCAGGTCTGTACAGAGTCACTGACTCCCCGGCCTGTACACAGTCACTAACTTCCGGTCTGTACAGAGTCACTGACACCCGATCTATGAAGACTCACTGACACCCGGTCTGTACAGAGTGACTGACACCCGGTCTGTACAGAGCCACTGATTCCAGATCTGCGCAGATTCATTAACTCACTATCTGTGCAGAGTCACTGATTCCATTCTGTACTGAGTCACTGACTTCCGGTCGGTACAGAATCAATGACTCCCGCTCTGTACAGATTCGCTGACTCCAGGTCTGTACAGCATCACTTACTCCCGGTCGGACAGCGTCACTGACTCCCGGTTGGACGGAGTCACTAACACTCGGTCTGTTCAGAGTTACTGACTCCCGGTCTGTAAAGACTCACTGTCTGTACAGGGTCAGTGATTCCCGGTCTGGACAGACTCAATGAATCCCGGTCTCACTTGCTCCAGGTCTGCACAGATTCACTGACTCCAGGTTTTGTGCAGAGTCACTGACACCAGGTTTGTACAGAATCAATGACTCCCCGTTTGTACCGATTCACTGACTCCCGGTCCGTACAGAATCACAGACTACCGTTCTTTACAGAACCACTGACTGCCGGTCTGTACAGAATCACTGATTCCGGTCCGTCCAGAGCCACTTGCTGCCGGTCTGCACAGCGTCACTGATTTCAGGTCTGTACAGAGTCACTGACTCCAGGTCTATACAGAATCAATGACTCCCGGTATGTACCGAATCAGTGACACCCCCTCTATACAGAATCACTGACGACCGACCTGTCTAGAGTCACTGACTCGCGGTCTGTGCAGAGACATTGACTCTGGACTTTACAGAGTCAATTACTCCCGGTCTGTACAGACTCGCTGACTCCAGGTCTGTACAGGGTCACTGACTCCCGGTTTGTACAGTGTCACTGATTTCCGGTCTCTTCAGCGTCACTTGCTCCAAGTCTGTGCAGACTCACTTACTGCAGGTCTGTCCGGAGTAACTGAAACCCGGTCTGGACAGCGTCACTGACTCCAGGTCTGTACAGAATCAATGACTCCCCGACTGTACAGAATCACTGATTCCGGTCCGTACAGAGTCACTAACTCCCGGCCTGTACAGAGTCACTGACTCCCGTTCTATCCAGTGTAACTGACTCCAGGTCATTAGAAAGTGACTGACTCCCGTCCTGCACAGATTCACTGACTCCCTGTCTGTACAGAATCACTAATTCCGGTCCGTACAGAGTCACTAACTCCCGGCCTGCACAGAGTCAATGACTCCCGTTCTATAGGGACTAACTGAATCCCGGTCTGTGCAGAGTCACTGACTCCAGGTCTGTACAGTCACTGACTCCCCGTCGCACAGCGTCATTGACTCCCGGTCGTACAGAGTCAGTAACTCTCGGTCTGTTCAGAGTTACTGAATCTCGGTCTGTGCAGAGACACTGACTCGAGGTCTGTACAGAGTCGCTGACTCCAGGTCTGTACAAAATCAATAATTGCCGGTCAGTAGAGAGTCACTGACTCCCAGTCTAGGCAGAGCCACAGATTCCCGGTCTGTACAGAGATACTGACTCAAGGTCTGCACAGAGTTACTGACTCCCCGTCTGTACAGCGTCACTGACTTCATGTCTGCACAGAATCAATGACTCCCCGACTGTACAGAATCAATGACTCCCCCTCTGTACAGAATCACCGACTACCGACTTGTACAGAGTCACTAACTCCCGGCCTGTACAGAGTCACTGACTCCCGTTCTATCCAGTGTAACTGACTCCAGGTCATTAGAAAGTGACTGACTCCCGTCCTGCACAGATTCACTGACTCCCTGTCTGTACAGAATCACTAATTCCGGTCCGTACAGAGTCACTAACTCCCGGCCTGCACAGAGTCAATGAGTCCGGTTCTATACAGATTAACTGACTTCCGGTCTGTGCAGCGTCACTGGCTCCAGGTCTGTACAGACTTACTGTCCCCAGGTCTGGAGAGAGTCGCTGACTCCCGGTCTGCACAGAGTTACTGACTCCGTTTCGAAACAGAGTAAATGACTGCAGGTCTGTACAGCGCAACTGGCTCCAGATCCGTACAGACACTCTGTCCCCAGGTCTGGACAGAGTCACTGACTCCCGGTCTGTACACAGTCACTGATTACGGTCAGTACAGAGTCACGAACTCCCCGTCCTGTACAGAGTCAATGACTCCCGTTCTATAGGGACTAACTGAATCCCGGTCTGTGCAGAGTCACTGACTCCAGGTCTGTACAGTCACTGACTCCCCGTCGCACAGCGTCATTGACTCCCGGTCGTACAGAGTCAGTAACTCTCGGTCTGTTCAGAGTTACTGAATCTCGGTCTGTGCAGAGACACTGACTCCAGGTCTGTACAGAGTCGCTGACTCCAGGTCTGTACAAAATCAATAATTGCCCGTCAGTAGAGAGTCACTGACTCCCAGTCTAGGCAGAGCCACAGATTCCCGGTCTGTACAGAGATACTGACTCAAGGTCTGCACAGAGTTACTGACTCCCCGTCTGTACAGCGTCACTGACTTCATGTCTGCACAGAATCAATGACTCCCCGACTGTACAGAATCAATGACTCCACCTCTGTACAGAATCACCGACTACCGACTTGTACAGAGTCACTGACTCGTGGTCCGTACAGAGTCACCGACTCCCGGTCCGTACAGAATCACTGACTCCAGATCTGTACAGAGTCACTGAATCCCAGTGTGTACAGAATCACTGACACCCGTTCTGGACAGCGTCACTGACTGCAGGTCTGCACAGATTCAATGACTCCCCGACTGCACAGAGTCACTGACTCCCGGTATGTACAGACTCACTGACTCTCGGTCTGCATAGAGTCACTGACTTCAGGTCTGTACAGAATCGCTGACTCCCGGTCTGTACGGAGTCACTGACACACGGTCTGTGCAGAATTACTATCTCCCGGTCTGTACAGAGCCACTGACTTCCTTTGTGTACAGAATCACTGATTCCGGTCCGTACAGAGTCACTAACGCCCGTCCTGTACAGAGTCACAGACTCCCGTTCTGAACAGAGTAACTGACTCCAGGTTTGTACAGAGTGACTGACTCCCATCCTGTACAGATTCACTGAATCCCTATCTGTACAGAATCACTGATTCCGGCCGGGCAGAGACACTAACTCTCGGCCTGTACAGACTCACTGACTCCGGTTCTATACAGATTAACTGACTCCTGGTCTGTGCAGAGTCACTGACCCCAGGTCTGAACAGAGTCACTGATTCCCCGTCGCACAGCGTCACTGACTCCCGGTTTTACCGAGTCAGAAACTCTCGGACGGTTCAGAGTTACTCACTCTCGGTCTGTACAGAAACCCTGACTCAAGGTCTGTACAGCGTCACTGGCTCCAGGTCTGTACAGACTCACTGTCACCACGTCTGGACAGAGTCGTTGACTCCAGGTCTGTACATAATCAATAATTAACTAACTCCCGGTCTGTACAGAGAAACTGCCTCCAGGTTTGTAGAGAGTCACTGACTCCCGGTCCAAGAGAGACACGATCAGCGGGTCTGCACAGAGTCACTGACTCTCGGTATGTTCAGATTCACTGACTCCCTGTCTGTACAGAGACACTGATTCCAGTCTGCACAGTTTCACTTACTCCCGGTCTACACAGTGTCACTAACTCCAGGTCTGTACAGAGCACACTGACTCCAGGTCTGTGCAGATTCACTAACTCACTGTCTGTGCAGAGTCACTGATTCCCGATCTATGAAGACTCAATGACACCCGGTCTGTACAGAGTCACTGACAACCTGTCTTAACAGAGTCACTGACACCCGGTCTGTACAGAGGCACTGACTCCAGGTCTGTGCAGATTCACTATCTCACTGTCTCCACAGAGTCACTGATTCCGGTCTGTACAGATTCACTGACTCCCGCTCTGCACAGAGTCGCTGACTCCAGGTCTGTACATGATCAATGATTCCGAACTGCACAGAGTCGCTGACTCCCGGCCTGTACAGAGTAATTGACTCCCGTTCTATACAGAGTAACTGACAACCGGTCTGTGCAGAGTCACTGATTCCAGGTCTGTACAGCATCACTGACTCCCGTCGTACAGCTTCACTGACTCCCGGTTGGACGGAGTCACGAACACTCGGTCTGTTCAGAGTTACTGACTCCCGGTCTGTAAAGACTCACTGACTCCCGGTCTGGACAGATTCACTGACTCCCGATCTGCACAGAGCCACTAATTCCCGGTCTGTACCGATTCACTGACTCCAGGTCTGCAGAGATCACTGAATCCCGCGATGCACAAAGTCACTGAATCCCGGCCTGTACAGATTAACTGAATTCCGGTCTATGCAGAGCCACTGACTTCCGGTCTGCACGGAGTCACCGACTTCAAGTCCGTACAGAATCACCAACTCCAGGTCTGCACAAAGCCATTGAATCCCGGTTTGCACAGGGACACTGACTCCAGGTCTGTACAGAGTCACTGACACCCGGTCTGTACAGAGACACTGACTCTCGGTATGTAGAGATTCACCGACTCCCTCTCTGTACAGAGTCACTGATTCCGGTCTGTACAGAGTCACCGACTTCCGGTCGGTACAGAATCACTGACTCCCGCTCTGTACAGAGTCGCTGACTCCAGGTCTGTACATAATCAATGATTCCGAACTGCACAGAGTCGCTGACTCCCGGCCTGTACAGAGTAATTGACTCCCGTTCTATACAGAGTAACTGACAACCGGTCTGTGCAGAGTCACTGATTCCAGGTCTGTACAGCATCACTGACTCCCGTCGTACAGCTTCACTGACTCCCGGTTGGACGGAGTCACGAACACTCGGTCTGTTCAGAGTTACTGACTCCCGGTCTGTAAAGACTCACTGACTCCCGGGCTGGACAGATTCACTGACTCCCGATCTGCACAGAGCAACTAATTCCCGGTCTGTACCGATTCACTGACTCCAGGTCTGCAGAGATCACTGAATCCCGCGATGCACAAAGTCACTGAATCCCGGCCTGTACAGAGTTACTGACTCCCGTTCTATACAGATTAACTGACAACCGGTCTGTGCAGAGTCACTGATTCCAGGTCTGTACAGCATCACTGACTCCCGTCGTACAGCTTCACTGACTCCCGGTTGGACGGAGTCACGAACACTCGGTCTGTTCAGAGTTACTGACTCCCGGTCTGTAAAGACTCGCTGACTCCCGGTCTGGACAGATTCACTGACTCCCGATCTGCACAGAGCCACTAATTCCCGGTCTGTACCGATTCACTGACTCCAGGTCTGCAGAGATCACTGAATCCCGCGATGCACAAAGTCACTGAATCCCGGCCTGTACAGATTAACTGAATTCCGGTCTATGCAGAGCCACTGACTTCCGGTCTGCACGGAGTCACCGACTTCAAGTCCGTACAGAATCACCAACTCCAGGTCTGCACAAAGCCATTGAATCCCGGTTTGCACAGGGACACTGACTCCAGGTCTGTACAGAGTCACTGACACCCGGTCTGTACAGAGACACTGACTCTCGGTATGTAGAGATTCACCGACTCCCTCTCTGTACAGAGTCACTGATTCCGGTCTGTACAGAGTCACCGACTTCCGGTCGGTACAGAATCACTGACTCCCGCTCTGTACAGAGTCGCTGACTCCAGGTCTGTACATAATCAATGATTCCGAACTGCACAGAGTCGCTGACTCCCGGCCTGTACAGAGTAATTGACTCCCGTTCGATGCAGAGTAACTGACTCCCGGTCTGTGCAGAGTCACTGACTCCAGGTCTGTACAGCATCACTGACTCCCGGTCGTACAGCGTCACTGACTCCCGGTTGGACAGAGTCACTAAAACCCGGTCTGTTCAGAGTTAATGACTCTCAGTCTGTGAAGACTCACTGACTCCCGGTCTGGACAGAATCACTGACTCCCGGTCTGCACGGAGCCGCTACCTCCCGGCCTGCACAAATTCACTGACTCCAGGTCTGCAGAGAGTCACTGAATCCCGCTATGCACAGAGTCACTGACTCCTGGTCTGCACAGAGTACCTGACTTCCTGTCTGTACTGAATCAATTACTCCCTGTTTGTACAGATTCACTGATTCTGGTCTGTACAGTGTCACTGACTCCCGGTCCTACAGAATCACTGACTCACGGTCTGTACAGATTCTCTGACTCTCGGTTTGTACAGATTCACTGACACCCTGTGTGTACAGAGTCACTGACTCCCTGTCTGGACATTGTCACTGATTCCCAGTCTACGCAGTCACTGACTCCCTTTCTGTCCAGAATCACTGAATTCCGGTCCGTGCAGCGAATCTGACTTCCGTTCTATGCAGAGTCACTGACACCCTGTCTGTTCAAAGTCAATAACTCTCGGTCTGTACAGATTCACTGACTCCAGGTCCGTACAGAATCACAGACTCCCGGTCCGTACAGAATCACAGACTCCCGTGCTGTACAGAACCACTGAATCCCGGTCTGTGCAGAGAACCCGACTCCAGGTCTGTGCACAGTAATTGATTCCAGGTCTGTACAGAATCACGGACACACGGTCTGTACAGAGTGACCGACTCCTGGTCTGCAAAGAGTCACTGACGCCCGGTCTGTACAGAGTCAATGAGTTCCGGTCCGTACAGAAACACCGATTCCCGGTCTGGACAACGTCACTGAATTCAGGTCTGTAAAGAATCACTGACGACCGGCCTGTACAGAATCAATGACTCCCCGACTGTACAGAGTCACTGAATCCCCGTCGTACAGAGTCAGTAACTCTCGGCCTGTTCAGAGTTACTGATTCTCGGTCTGTACAGCGACACTGACTCCAGTTCTGTGCAGCGTCACTGGCTCCAGCTCTGTACAGACTCACTGTCCCCAGGTCTGGACAGAGTCACTGACTCCCGGTCTGTTCAGAATCACACAATCCCGTTCTGTACAGAACCACTGACTCCCGGTCCGTACAGAGAACCCGACTCCAGGTCTGTACAGAATAAATGACTCCCTGTCTGTACAGATTCACTGACTCCCGGTCCGTACAGAATCACACACTCCCGTTCTGTGCAGAACCACTGACTCCCGGTCTGTACAGAAAACCCGACTCCTGACTGCCTGTCTGTACAGACTCACTGATTCCGGTCCGTACAAAGTCACTAAATCGTGGCCTGTACAGAGTCACTGACTCCGGTTCTATACAGAGTAACTGTCTCCCGTTCTGTGCAGAGTCACTGATTCCCGTCGGACAGCGTCACTGACACCCGGTCGTACAGAGTCAGTAACTCTCGGTCTGCTCAGAGTCACTGACTCGCGGTCTGCACAGAGTCGCTGACTCCAGGTGTGCACATAATCAATAATTCCCCGTCTGTACAGAGGCACTGACTCCAGGTCTGCACAGCATCACTGACTCCCGGTCGTACAGCGTCACTGACTCCCAGTTGGACAGAGCCACTAACTCCCGGTCTATACAGATTCACTGACTCCAGGTCTGGAGAGAGTCACTGAATCCTGCTATGCACAGAGTCACTGACTCCCGGTCTGTACAGAGTAACTGACTTCCGGTCTGCACAGAGTCACCGACTTCAAGTCCGTACAGAATCAGCTACTCCCGGAATGCACAGTGTCAGTGACTCTGTACAGACCGGAAGGCAATGATTCTGCAGAGATATACTGACACCCCGTCTGTAAAAAGTCACTGACTCCCGGTCCGTACAGAGTCACTGATTCCAGGTCTGCACAGAGTCACTTACTCTCCGGCCTGTACACAGTCACTGACTTCCGGTCTGTACAGAGTTACTGACTCCCGGTCTGCACAGAGCCATTGAATCCCGGTCTGCACAGGGACACTGACTCCAGGCCTGTACAGAGTCACTGACACCCGGTCTGTACAGAGCCACTGACGCCAGGTCCGTACAGAGTCATTGACTCCCGGTCCGACAGAGTCACTGACTCCCGGTCTGTACAGATTCACTGATTCTCGGTATGTACAGATTCACTGACTCCCTGTCTGTACAGCGTCACTGATTCCGTTCTGTACAGAGTCACGAACTCTCGGTGTCAGTGACTCTGTACAGACCGGAAGGCAATGATGCTGCAGAGAGACACTGACACCCCGTCTGTAAAAAGTCACTGACTCCCGGTCCGTACAGATTCACTGACTCCAGGTGTGTACAGATTCACTGACTCTCCGGCCTGAACACAGTCACTGACTTCCGGTCTGTACAGAGACACTGACACCCGGTCTGTACAGATTCACCGACTTCAAGTCCGTACAGAATCACCGACTCCCGATCAGCATAGAGCCATTGAATCCCGGTCTGCACAGGGACACTGACTCCAGTCCTGAACAGAGTCACTGACACCCGGACTGTACAGGGCCACTGACGCCAGGTCCGTACAGAGTCAGTGGCTCCCGGTCCTACAGTGTCACTGACTCCCGGTCTGTACAGATTCATTGATTCTCGGTATGTACAGATTCACTGAATCCCTGTCTGTCCAGCCTCAATCATTCCGGTCTGTGTAGAGTCACGAACTGTCGGTGTCAGTGACTCTGTACAGACCGGAAGGCAATGATTCTGCAGAGGGACACTGACACCCCGTCTGTAAAAAGTCACTGACTCCCGGTCCGTACAGAGTCACTGACTCCAGGTCTGTACAGAGTCACTGACTCTCCGGCCTGAACACAGTCACTGACTTCAGGTCCGTACAGAGTCACTGACACCCGATCTGTGCAGAGTCACTGACTCCAGGTCTGCACAGAGTCAGGGACTCTCGGTGTCAATGACTCTGTACAGTCCGGAAGGCATTGAATCTACACAGAGTCACTAACACTCGGTGTGTTCAGAGTTACTGACTCCCGATCTGTAATTCTAACTGACACCCGGTCTGGACAGAATCACTGACTCCCGGTCTGCACAGAGCCACGAATTGCCAGTCCGTACAGATTCACTGACTCCAGGTTTGCACAGAGTCACTGACTCCCGGTCGGTACAGAGAAACTGACTTCCGGTCTATGCAGAGTCACTGACTCCAGGTCTGCAGAGAGTCACTGACACCCCGTCTGTGAAAAGTCACTGACCCCCGGTCCGTACAGAGTCACTGACTCCAGGTCTGTACAGAGTCACTGACTCTCCGGCCTGTACACAGTCACTGACTTCCGGTCTGTACAGAGTCACTGACACCCGATCTGCACAGAGCCACTGACTCCAGGTCTGCACAGTTTCACTGACTCACTGTCTGAACAGAGTCACTGATTCCGGTCCATACAGAGTCACGGACTCCCGGCCTGTACAGATTCACTGACTCCCGGTCCGTACAGAGTCACTGATTGCAGGACTGTACAGAGTTGCTGAATCCCGGTCTCACAGAGCCACTGACTACCGGTCTGTACAGAATCACTGACTCCCTCTCTGTACAGAGACAATGATTCCGATCTGCACAGAGTCACTGACTCCCGGTCTGCACAGATTTACTGACTCCCGATCTATGAAGTCGCACCGATACCCGGTCTGTAAAGAGTCACTGACACCCGGCCTGTACAGAGCCACTGACTCCAGGTCTGCACAGTTTCACTGACTGACTGTCTGTACAGATTCACTGAATCCAGGTCTGCAGAGATTCACTGAATCCCGCTATGCACAGAGTCATAGAGTCATAGAGTTATACAGCACGGATAGAGGCCCTTCGGCCCATCGTGTCCGCGCCGGCCATCAGCCCTGTCTACTCTAATCCCATATTCCAGCATTTGGTCCGTAGCCTTGTATGCTATGGCATTTCAAGTGCTCATCCAAATGCTTCTTGAATGTTGTGAGGGTTCCTGCCTCCACAACCCTTTCAGGCAGTGAGTTCCAGACTCCAACCACCCTCTGGGTGAAAAAGTTCTTTCTCAAATCCCCTCTAAACCTCCCGCCTTTTACCTTGAATCTATGTCCCCTTGTTATAGAACCCTCAACGAAGGGAAAAAGCTCCTTAGTATCCATCCTATCTGTGCCCCTCATAATTTTGTACACCTCAATCATGTCCCCCCTCAGCCTCCTCTGCTCCAAGGAAAACAAACCCAATCTTCCCAGTCTCTCTTCATAGCTGAAGCGCTCCAGCCCTGGTAACATCCTGGTGAATCTCCTCTGCACCCTCTCCAAAGCGATCACATCCTTCCTGTAGTGTGGCGACCAGAACTGCACACAGTACTCCAGCTGTGGCATAACCAGTGTTTTATACAGCTCCATCATAACCTCCTTGCTCTGATATTCTATGCCTCGGCTAATAAAGGCAAGTATCCCATATGCCTTCTTTACCACCTTATCTACCTGTTCCGCCGCCTTCAGGGATCTGTGAACTTGCACACCAAGATCCCTCTGACCCTCTGTCTTGCCTAGGGTCCTCCCATTCATTGTGTACACAGAGTCACTGACTCCCGGTCTGTACAGAGTAACTGACTTCCGGTCTATGCAGTGTCACTGACTTCAGGTCTGCACACAGTCACCGACTTCAAGTCCGTACAGAATCACCGACTCCCGGTCTGCACAGAGCCATTGAATCCCGGTCTGCCCTGGGACACTGATTCCAGGTATGCACAGATTCAATGACACCCAGTCTGAACAGAGTCACTGACACCCGGTCTGTACATGGTGATTGAATTCCGGTCGATGCAGATTCACTGACTCCCGGTCTGGACAGAGTTACTGACTCCCGGTCTGTCAAGGCTCTCTGACACCCGGTCTGGACAGAATCACTGACTCGCGGTCCGCACAGAGCCACTAGCTCCCGGTCTGTACAGATTCACTGTCTGCAGGTCTGCAGTGAGTCAGTGAATCCCGCTACGCACAGTGTCACTGACTCCCGGCCTGTACAGATTCACCGACACCCTATCTGTACAGATTCACTGATTCCGGTCTGTACAGAGTCACTTACATTCGGTCTGTTCAGAGTTACTGACTCCCGGTCTTAAAGACTCACTGACTCCCGTTCTGGACAAAATCACTGACTCCCGGTCTGCACAGAGCCAATAACTCCCGGTCTGTACAGATTCACTGTCTCCAGGTCTGCAGTGAGTCACTGAATCCCGCTACGCACAGTGTCACTGAATCCTGGTCTGTACAGAGTAACTGACTTCAGGTCCGTACAGAATCACCAACTCCCGGTCTGCACAGAGCCATTGAATCCCGGTCTGCACACGGACACTGACTCCAGGTTTGCACAGAGACACTGGCTCCCGGTCTGTACTGAGAAACTGACTCCAAGTCTGTACTGAATCAATGATTCCTGTTTGTACAAATTCACTGATTCCGGTCTGTACAGTGTCACGGACTCCCGGTCTGCGCAGAATTACTGACTCCAGGTCGGTACAGAGTCACTAAGTCACGGTCCGTTCATTGTTACCGACTCCCGGTCTCTGAAGGCTCATTGACACCCGGTCTGTACAGAGTCACTGACACCCGGTCTGTACAGAGCCACTAACTCCAGGTCTGTACAGATTCATTGACTAACTGTTTGGACAGAGAAACTGGCTCCAGGTCTGCACAGAGTCACTGACTCCAGGTCCTACAGAGTCATTGACTCCCGGTCTGTACAGATTCACTGACTCTCGGTTTGTACAGATTCACGGACTCCCTGCCTGTACAGCGTCACTGAATCCCGGTCTGCAGCGTCACTGATTCCCGGTCTATGCAGAGTCACTGACATCCTGTCTGTTCAAAGTCACTAACTCTCGGTCTGTACAGGGTCAATGATTCCCTGTCTGTACAGATTCACTGACTCCCGGTCCGTACAGAATCACAGACTCCTGTGTTGTGCAGAACCACTGAATCACGGTCTGTGCAGAGAACCCGACTCCAGGTCTGTGCACAGTAACTGATTCCAGGTCTGTACAGAACCACGGACACCCGGTCTTTACAGAGTGACCGACTCCCGTTCTGCGAAGAGTCACTGACGCCCGGTCTGTACAGAGTCACCGAGTTCCGGTCCGGACAGAAACACCGATTCCCGGTCTGGACAACGTCACTGAATTCAGGTCTGTAAAGAATCACTGACTCCCCGGCCTGTACAGAGTCACTGTCTTCCTGTCTGTGCAGGGTCACTGAATCCAGGTCTGTGCAGATTCAAATGACTCACTGTCTGTACAGAGTCACAGATTCCGGTCTTTACAGGGTCACTGACTCCCGGTCTGTGCAGAGTCACTGACTCCAGCTCTGAACAGAGTGGCTAACTCTCGGTCCGTTCAGAGTTACTGACTCCGGGTCTATGAAGACTCACTGCCTCCCGGTCTGTACAGAATCATTGCCTCCCTGTCTGTGGAGAGTCACTGACATCCCGTCTGGACAAAGTCACTGACTACTGGTCTGTACAGAGTCACTGACTCCCGGTCTGTAAAGAGTAATTGACTTCCGGTCGATGCAGATTCACTGACTCCCGGTCTGTACAGAGTAACTGACTCCCGGTCCGTACAGAATCACTGACTCCCGGTCTGTAGGGAGACAGTGACTCCAGGTCTGTACAGAGTGACTGACTCCCGTCCTGTACAGATAAACTGACTCCCAGTCTGCACAGAATCATTGATTCCGGCGCGTACAGAGTCACTAACTCCCGGCCTGTACAGAGTCAGTGACTCCGGTTCTATACAGAGTCCCTGACTCCCCGTCGTACAGCGTCACTGACTCCAGGTCGTACAGAGTCAGTAACTCTCGGTCTGTTCAAAGTTACTGATTCTCGGTCTGCAAAGAGACACTGACTCCAGGTCTGTGCAGCGTCACTGGCTCCAGGTCTGTACAGACTCACTGTCCCCAGTTCTGGACAGAGTCACTGACTCCCGGGCTGTACAGAGTCACTGATGCCAGGTGTGTACAGAATCACAGACTCCCGTTCTGTACAGACCGGGAGTCACTGACTCTGTACGGACCTGGCGTCAGTGGCTCTGTACAGGCCTGGAGTCCGTGTGAATGTGCAGACCGTGATTCAATGGCTCTGTGCAGACCGGGAGTCGTTGATTCTGCACTGACTTGAAGTCGGTGACTCTGTGCAGACCGGAAGTCAGTGACTCTGCATAGACCGGAAGTAAGTTACTCTGTGCAGACCGGGAGTCAGTGATTCTGTGCATAGCGGGATTCAGTGACTCTCTGCAGACCTGGAGTCAGTGAATCTGAACAGACCGGGAGTTAGTGGCTCTGTGCAGACCGGGAGTCAGTGAGTCTTTGCAGACCGGGAGTCAGTAACTCTGAACAGACCGAGTTTTAGTGACTCTGTCCAACCGGGAGTCAGTGACGCTGTACGACCGGGAGTCAGTGATGCTGTGCAGACCTGGAGTCAGTGACTCTGCACAGACCGGGAGTCAGTTACAAAGTTTAGAACGGGATACAATTACTCTGGACAGACCGGAACCAGTGACTCTGTGCAGACCGGGTGTCAGTGAGTCTTCTTAGATCGGGAGTCAGTAAGCCTGTACAGACCGGGAGTGAGTGACTCGGTGCAGGTCTGGGAGTCAGTGAATCTGTTCAGATCGGGATCATTGGCTCCGTACGGAGAGGGAGTCAGTGACTCTGTACATACCGGTAGTCAGTGGCTGTGTAAGACGGGAAATCAGTAACTCTGTACAGTCCTGCAATCAGTGAATCTGTACAGGCCGGGATTCAATGTCTCTGTACAGACCGGAATCAGTGAATTTTAACAGACAGGGAGTCAGTGAATCTGTACAGGCCGGGAGTCCGTGACTCTGTATGGACCGGAATCAGTGACTCTGTTCAGACAGTGTTCAGTGAAACTGTGCAGACCTCGAGTCAGTGGCTCTGTACAGATCGCGTGTCAGTGACTCTGTGCTGACCGGAAGTCAGTGACTGTGTACAGGCCTTGGATTCAGTGACTCTGTACAGACCTGGAGTCAGTGACTCTGTACGGACCGGGAGTCAGTGACTTTTTACAGACGTGGTGTCAGTTACTCTCTGCAGAGTCACTGCGTTCCGGTCTGTACAGAGTCACTGACACCGAGAGTTCGTGACTCTGTACAGACCGGAATCAGTGACTCTGTACAGACAGGGAGTCAGTGAATCTGTACAGACCGGGAGTCAGTGGCTCTGTAAGACCGGGAGTCATTAATTCTGTACAGACCGGGCGTCAGTGACTCCGTACAGGCCCGGAGTCTGTGAGTCAGTACAGACCGGGAGTCAGTGGCTCTGTACAGTCGGGGAGTCATTGATGCTGTACAGACCTGGAGTCAGTGACTCTGTACAGACCGGAAGGCAGTGACTCTGCAGAGAGTCACTGACACCCCGTCTGTAAAAAGTCACTGACTCCCGGTCCTTACAGAGTCACTGACTCGAGGTCTGTACAGAGTCACTGACACCCGATCTGTACACAGTCACTGACTCCAGGTCTGCACAGTTTCACTGACTCACTGTCTGAACAGAGTCACTGATTCCGGTCTGTACAGAGTCACCGACTCCCGGCCTGGACAGAGTCACTGACTCCCGGTCTGTGCAGTGTCACTGACTCCAAGTCAGCACAGAGTCACTAACTCTCGTTCCATTCAAAGTTATTGACCCCCGGTCTATGAAGACTCACTGACTCCCGGTCTGCAGAGAGTCATTGATACCCATTCTGTGCAAAGTCACTGGCACCCGGTCTGAACAGAGACACTGACTCCCGGTCTGTACATACTAATTGACTTCCGGTCGATGCAGATTCACTGACTCCCGGTCTGGACAGAGTAACTGACTCCAGGGCCGTACAGAATCACTGACTGCCGGTCTGTACAGAGCCACCAACTTGCGGTACGTACAGAATCACTGACTCCCGGTCTGTACAGAGTCGCTGACTCCAGGTCTGTACATAATCAATGATTCCGAACTGTACAGAGTCACTGACTCCCGGCCTGTACAGAGTCACCGACTCCAGGTCTGTACAGAATCAATGACTCCCGGACTGTACAGAGTCACTTACTCCCGTTCTGTACAGACTCACTGACTCCCGGTCTTACAGAGCCACTGACTCCCGGTCTCTACAGAGTCACTGACTTCGGTCTGTACAGAGTCACTGACACCTGATCTGAAGAGAGCCACTGACTCCAGGTCTGCACAGGTTCACTGACTCACTGTCTGAAAAGAGTCACTGATTCCGGTCCATAAAGAGTCACGGACTCCCGGCCTGTTCAGATTCACTGACACCCTATCTGTACAGATTCACTGATTCCGGTCTGTACAGAGTCACTGACTGCAGGACTGCAAAGAGTTACTGATGCCCGGTCTTACAGAGCCACTGACTACCGGTCTGTACAGAGTCACTGACTCCCTCTCCATACAAAGTCAATGATTCCGATCATTACAGAGTCACTGACTCCCCGGCCTGTACCGAGTTACTGACGATCGGTCTGCACAGACTTACTGACTCCCGATCTATGAAGACTCACTGACAACGGGTCTGTAAAGAGTCACTGACACCCGGCCTGTACAGAGCCACTGACTCCAGGACTGTGCAGATTCACTGACTCACTGTCTGCACAGAGTCACTGATTCCGGTCTGTACAGAGTAACCGACTTCCGGTCGGTACAGAATCAATGACTCCCGCTCTGGACAGAGTCGCTGACTCCAGGTCTGTAAATAATCAATGATTCCGAACTGCACAGAGGCACTGACTCCAGGTCTGCACAGCGTCACTGACTCCCGGTCGTACAGCGTCACTGACTCCGGGTTGGACAGAGTCACTAACACTCGGTCTGTTCAGAGTTACTGACTCCAGGTCTGCAGAGAGTCACTGAATCCCGCTATGCACAGAGTCACTGACTCCCGGTCTATGCAGAGTCACTGACTTCCGGTCTGCACAGATTCACCGACTTCAAGTCCGTACAGAATCATCGACTCCCGGTCTGCACAGAGCCATTGAATCCCGGTCTGCGCAGCGACACTGACACCCGGTCTGTACAGAGCCACTGACGCCAGGTCCGTACAGAGTCAGTGACTCCCGGTCCTACAGAGTCACTGACTCCCGATCTGTAGAGATTCACTGACTCTCCGTATGTCCAGATTCACTGACTCCCTGTCTGTACAGAGTCACTGATTCCGGTCTTACAGAGCCAATGACTACCCGTCTGTACAGAGTCACTGACTCCCTCTCTGTACAGAGTCAATGATTCCGATCTGCACAGAGTCACTGACTCCCCGGCCTGTACCGAGTCGCTGACTCCCGGTCTGTACAGAGCCACTGACTCCAGGTCTGTGCAGATTTACTGACTCACTGTCTGCACAGAGTCACTGATTCCGGTCTGTACAGAGTCACCGAATTCCGGTCGGTACAGAATCACTGACTCTCGCTCTGAACAGAGTCGCTGACTGCAGGTCTGCACATAATCAATGATTCCGAACTGCACAGATTCGCATAATCCCTGCCTGTACAGATTAATTGACTCCCGTTCTATACAGAGTAACTGACTCCCGTTCTGTGCAGAGTCACTGACTCCAGGTCTGTGCAGCATGACTGACTCCCGGTCTGTACAGTGTAACTGACTTCCGGTCTATGCAAGCTCACTGACTTCCGGTCTGCACAGAGTCACCGACTTCAAGTCAGTACAGAATCACCGACTCCCGGTCTGCACAGAGCCATTGAATCCTGGTCTGCACAGGGACACTGACTCCAGGCCTGTACAGAGTCACTGACTCCCGGTCTGTACAGATTCACTGAGTCTCGTTATGTACAGATTCACTGACTCCCTGTCTGTACAGAGTCACTGATTCCGGTCTGTACAGAGTCACGAACACTCGTGATCAGTGACTCTGTACAGACCGGAAGGCAGTGACTCTGCAGAGAGTCACTGACACCACGTCTGTAAAAAGTCACTGGTTCCCGGTCCGTACAGAGACACTGACTGCAAGTCTGTACAGATTCACTGACTCTCCGGCCTGTACACAGTCACTGACTTCCGGTCTGTATAGAGTCACTGACACCCGATCTGTAAAGAGCCACTGACTCCAGGTCTGCACAGTTTCACTGACTCCCGGTCTGCAGAGTCGCTGACTCCAGGTTTGCACATAATCACTAATTCCCCGTCTGTACAGACTCACTGACTCCCGGTCTGTACAGAGTCACTGACTCTCGGTATTCACAGTGTCACTGACTGCCGGTCTGTGCAGAATCACTGACTCAGGTCTGTACAGTGTCAGTCACTGACACTGAGAGTTCGTGACTCTGTACAGACCGGAATCAATGGCTGTACAGACAGGGAGTCAGTCAATCTGTACATACCGAGAGTCAGTGAATCTGTACAGACTGGGAGTCAGTGACTGTGTACAGGCCGGGAGTCCGTGACTCTGTATGGACCTGGAGTCAGTGTCTCTGTACAGACAGTTTGTCAGTGAATCTGTCCAACCGGGAGTCAGTGACGCTGTCCGACCGGGATTCAGTGATGCTGTTCAGACCTGGAGTCATTGACTCTGCACAGACCGGGAGTCAGTTACTCTGTATAGAACGGGAGTCAATTACTCTGTTCAGGCCGGGAGTCTGCGAATCTGTACAGAGCGGGAGTCAGTGATTCTGTACCGACCGGAATTCGATGACTCTGTGCAGACAGTGAGTCAGTGAATCTGCACAGACATGGAGTCAGTGACTCTGTACAGGCCGGGTGTCAGTGACTCTTTACAGACCGGGTATCAGTGCGTCTTTACAGATCGGGAGTCACTAAGTCTGTACAGACCGGGAGTCAGTGACTCGGTATAGGCCGGGGAGTCAGTGACTATGTGCAGATCGGAATCATTGACTCTGTACAGAGAGGAAGTCAGTGACTCTGTACAGACCGGTAGTCAGTGGCTCTGTAAGTCCGGGAATCAGTAACTCTGTACAGTCCTGCAATCAGTGACTCTGTACGGACCGGGAGTCAGTGACTCTGCACAGACCGGGAGTCAGTGACTCTACAGACAGGGAGTCAGTGAAACTGTGCAGACCTGGAGTCAGTGGCTCTGTACAGATCGGGTGCCAGTGACAATGTACAGACCGGAAGTCAGTGATTGTGTACAGACCGGAGAGTCAGTGACTCTGTACAGACCTGGAGTCTGTGACTCTGTACGGACCGGGAGTCAGTGACGTTTTACAGACGGGGTGTCAGTGACTCTCTGCAGAGTCACTGCCTTCCGGTCTGTGCAGTCACTGACACCGAGAGTTCGTGACTCTGTACAGACCGGAATCAGTGACTCCACAGACAGTGACGTTTTACAGACGGGGAGTCAGTGACTCTCTGCAGAGTCACTGACTCCCGGTCTGTGTAGAGTTACTGACTCCAGGTCTGTACAGCATCACTGACTCCCGGTCGTACAGCGTCACTGACTCCCGGTTGGACTGAGTCACGAACACTCGGTCTGTTCAGAGTTACTGACTCCTGTTCTGTAAAGACTCACTGACTCCCGGTCTGGACAGAATTATTGACTCCGGGTCTGAACAGAGCCACTAACTCCAGGTCTGTACAGATTCACTGACTCCAGGTCTGCAGAGAGTTACTGAATCCCGCTACGCACAGAGTCACTGACTCCTGGTCTGTAGAGAGTAACTGACTTCCGGACTATGCAGAGTCACCGACTTCCGGTCTGCACAGAGTCACTGACTTCAGGTCCGTACAGAATCACCGACTCCCGGTCTGCACAGAGCCATTGAATCCCGGTCTGCACAGGGACACTGACTCCAGGTCTGCACTGAATCAATGACTCCCTGTTTGTGCAAAGTCACTGATTCCGGTCTGTACAGTGTCACGGACTCCCGGTCTGCGCAGAGTTACTGACTCCAGGTCAGTACAGAGTCATTAAGTCTCGGTCCGTTCAGAGTTACCGACTCCCGGTCTCTGAAGGCTCACTGACACCCGGTCTGTACAGAGTCACTGAAACCCGGTCTGTACAGAGCCACTAACTCCAGGTCTGTACAGATTTACTGACTAACTGTCTGTACAGAGAAACTGACTCCGGGTCTGTACAGAGTCACTGACTCCCGGTCCTACAGAGTCACTGACTCCCGGTCTGGACAGATTCACTGACTCTCGGTTTGTACAGATTCTCGGACTCCTTGCCTGTACAGCGTCACTGAATCCCGGTCTGCAGTGTCACTGATTCCCGGTCTATGCAGAGTCACTGACTCCCATTCTGTCCAGAATCACTGACTTCCGGTCCGTGCAGCGAATCTGACTTCCGGTCTATGCAGAGTTACTGACACCCTGTCTGTTCAAAGTCACTAAATCTCGGTCTGTACAGGGTCAATGATTCCCTGTCTGTGCCGATTCACTGACTCCCGATCCGTACAGAATCATAGACTCCCGTTTTGTGCAGAACCACTGAATCACGGTCTGTGCAGAGAACCCGACTCCAGGTCTGTGCACAGTAACTGATTCCAGGTCTGTACAGAAGCACGGTCACCCGGTCTCTACAGAGTGACCGACTCCCGGTCTGCGAAGAGTCACTGACGCCCGGTCTGTAAAGAGTCACCGAGTTCCGATCCGTACAGAAACACCGATTCCCGGTCTGGAGAACGTCACTGAATTCAGGTCTGTCAAGAATCACTGACTCCCCGGCCTGTACAGTGTCACTGACTTCCTGTCTGTACAGGGTCACTGAATCCAGGTCTGTACAGATTCAAATGACTCAATGTCTGTACAGAGTCATTGATTCCGGTCTTTACAGGGTCACTGACTCCCGGTCTGTGCAGAGTCATTGACTCCAGCTCTGAACAGAGTGACTAACTCTCGGTCCGTTGAGAGTTACTGACTCCGGGTCCATGAAGACTCACTGCCTGCCGGTCTGTACAGAATCTTTGCCTCCCTGTCTGTGGAGAGTCACTGACATCCCGTCTGGACAAAGTCACTGACTACTGGTCTGCACAGAGTCACTGACTCCCGGTCTGTAAAGAGTAACTGACTTCCCGTCGATGCAGATTCACTGACTCCCGGTCTGTACAGAGTAACTGACACCCGGTCCGTACAGAATCACTGACTCCCGGTCTGTAGGGAGACAGTGACTCCAGGTCTGTACAGAATGACTGACTCCCGTCCTGTACAGATAAACTGACTCCCAGACTGCACAGAATCATTGATTCCGGTGCGTACAGAGTCACTAACTCCCCGTCTGTACAGAGTCAGTGACTCCTGTTCTATACAGAGTCCCTGACTCCCCGTCGTACAGCGTCACTGACTCCCGGTCGTACAGAGTCAGTAACTCTCGGTCTGTTCAAAGTTACTGATTCTCGGTCTGCACAGAGACACTGACCCCAGGTCTGTGCAGCGTCACTGGCTCCAGGTCTGGACAGAGTCACTTACTCCCGGTCTGCACAGCGTCACTGACTTAAGGTCTGTACAGAGTCACTGACTCCAGGTCTGTACAGAGCCACTGATTCCTTTTCTTTACAGAATCACTGATTCCGGTCCGGACAGAGTCACAAACTCCCGGCCTGTACACAGTCACTGACACCCGTTCTACGCAGAGCAACTGACTCCAGGTCTGCACAGGGTGACTGACTCCCGTCCGGTACATATTCACGGACTCCCTGTCTGTACAGAATCACTGATTCCGGTCCGTACTAAGTGACTAACCCCCGGCCTGTACAGAGTCACTGACTCCGGTTCTATACAGAGTAACTGTCTCCCGGTCTGTGCAGAGTCACTGACTCCAGGTCTGCTCAGATTCACTGACACCCGGTCGTACAGAGTCAGTAACTCTCCGTTTGTTCAAAGTTACTGACTCTCGGTCTGCACAGAGTCGCTGACTCCAGGTTTGCACATAATCACTAATTCCCCGTCTGTACAGACTCACTTACTCCCGGTCTGTCCAGAGTCACTGACTCCCGCGCTGTGCAGAATTACTGAATCCGGTCTGCACAGAGACATTGACTCCCGGTCTGCACAGAGACACTGACTACCGGTCTGTACAGAGCCACTGACTTTCGGCATGTTCAGTTTCACGGACTACCTGTCTGCACAGAGTCCCTGATTCCGTTCTGCGCAGAATCACTGACTCTCGGTATTCACAGGGTCACTGACTGCCGGTCTGTGCAGAGTCACTGACTCAGGTCTGTCCAGAGTCAGTGACTCACTGTCTGAAAAGAGTCACTGATTCCGGTCCATAAAGAGTCACGGACTCCCGGCCTGTACAGATTCACTGACTCCCTGGCTGTACAGATTCACTGATTCCGGTCTGTACAGAGACACTTACTCCAGGCCTGTACATTCACAGACACCCCGTCTGTACAAAGTCATTGACTCCCGGTCCGGACAGCGTCACTGACTGCTGGACTGTACAGAGTTACTGATTCCCGGTCTTACAGAGCCACTGACTACCGGTCTGCACAGAGTCACTGACTCCCTCTCTGTACAGAGTCAATGATTCCGGTCTGTACATAGTCAACGACTTTCGGTCGGTACATAACCACTGACTCCAGCCCTGTACAGAGTCGCTGACTCCAGGTCTGCACATAATCAATGATTCCGAACTGCACACAGTCGCTGACTCCCGGCCTGTACAGAGTCACTGACTCCAGGTCTGTACAGAGTCACTAACTCCAGATCTGTACAGAGTCACTGACTCCAGGTCTGTACAGAGTCACCAACTCCCGATCTGTACAGAGCCACCAACTCCCGATCTGTACAGAGTCACTGACTCCAGGTCTGTACAGAATCACTGACTCCCGGTCTGTACAGAGTCACTGATTCCCTGTCTGTACAAAGTAACTAACTCTCGGTCTGTACAAGGTCAATGATTCCCTTTCAGTACAGGGTCTTTGATTCCCGGTCTGTACAGACTCACTGACTATCGGTGTGTACATCGTCACTGGATCCCAGTCTGTGCAGCGCCACTGACGCCAGGTTTTGTACAGATTCACTGTCTCCAGTTCTGTACGGAATCAATGACTCCCCGTTTGTACCGATTCACTGACTCCCGGTCCGTACAGAATCACAGACTCCCGTTCTGTACAGAACCACTGGCTCCCGGTCTGTACAGTGAACCCGACTCCAGGTCTGTACAGATTCTCTTCCTCCCGGTCTGGACAGCGTCATTGATTTCAGGTCTGCACAGAGTCACTGACTCCAGGTCTGTACAGAATCAATGTCTCCACGTCTGTAAAGAATCAATGACTCCCCGTCTGTACAGAATCACTGACTACCGACCTGCACAGAGTCACTGACTCGTGGTCGGTGCAGAGACACTGACTCTGGTCTTTACAGAATCACTGACTCCCGATCTGTACAGAGTCACTGACTCCAGGTCTGTACAGAGTCACTAACTCCAGGTCTGTACAGAGTCACTAACTCCCGATCTGTACAGAGTCACTGACTCCAGGTCTGTACAGAGTCACTAACTCCAGGTCTGTACAGAGTCACTAACTCCCGATCTGTACAGAGTCACTGACTCGTGGTCGGTGCAGAGACACTGACTCTGGTCTTTACAGAATCACTGACTCCCGATCTGTACAGAGTCACTGACTCCAGGTCTGTACAGAGTCACTGACTCCAGGTCTGTACAGAGTCACTAACTCCAGGTCTGTACAGAGTCACTAACTCCAGGTCTGTACAGAGTCACTGACTCCAGGTCTGTACAGATTCGCTGACTCCAGGTCTGTACACAATCAATAATTCCCCTTCTGTACAGAGTCACTGACTCCAGGTCTGTACAGAGTCGCTGACTCCAGGTCTGTACACAATCAATAATTCCCCTTCTGTACAGAGTCACTGACTGCCGGTCTGCACAGAGTCACTGACTCCGGTTCGATACAGAGTAAATGACTCCAGGTCTGTACAGCGCAACTGGCTTCAGGTTCGTACAGATAATCTGTCCCCAGGTCTGGACAGAGTCACTGACTCCCGGTCTGTACAGAGTCACTGACTCCCCGTCGCACAGCATCACTGACTCCCGGTCGTACAGAGTCAGTAACTCTCGGTCTGTTCAGAGTTATTGAATCTCGGTCTCTACAGAGACACTGACTCCAGGTCTGCACAGCGCCACTGGCTCCAGGTCTATATATAATCAATAATTCCCCGTCTGTACAGAGACACTGACTACCGGTCTCCATAGAGTTACTGACTCCAGGTCTGTACAGAATCAATGACTCCACGTCTGTACAGAATCAACGACTCCCCGTCTGGACAGAATCACTGACTACTGACTTGTACAGAGTCACTGACTCGTGGTCAAAACAGAGACACTGACTCTGGTCTTTACAGCGTCACTAACTCCCGGTCTGTACAGTGTCACCGACTCCCGGTCCGTACAGAATCACTGACTCCCGGTCTGTACAGAGTCCACTGATTCCCTGTCTGTACAAATTCACTAACTCTCGGTCTGTACAAGGTAAATGATTGCCTTTCGGTACAGGGTCATTGATTCCCGGTCTGTACAGACTCACTGACTACCGGTCTTTACATCATCACTTGCTCCAGGTATGCACAGACTATCTGACTCCAGGTCTGTACGGAGTCACTGGATCCCGGTCTGTGCAGCGTCTCTGAATCCAGGTTTTGTACAGAGTCACTGTTTCCAGTTCTGTATAGAATCAATGACACCCCGTCTGTACCGATTCACTGACTCCCGGTCCGTACAGAATCACAGACTCCCGTTGTGTACAGAACCACTGACTTCCGGTCTGTACAGAGTTCCCGACTCCAGGTCTGTACAGAGTCTCTTACTCCCGTTCTGGACAGCGTCACTGATTTCAGGTCTGTACAGAGTCACTGACTCCAGGTCTGCACAGAATCACTGACTCCCGGTCTGTACAGAGTCACTGATTCCCTGTCTGTACAAAGTAACTAACTCTCGGTCTGTACAAGGTCAATGATTCCCTTTCAGTACAGGGTCTTTGATTCCCGGTCTGTACAGACTCACTGACTATCGGTGTGTACATCGTCACTGGATCCCGGTCTGTGCAGCGTCACTGACGCCAGGTTTTGTACAGATTCACTGTCTCCAGTTCTGTACGGAATCAATGACTCCCCGTTTGTACCGATTCACTGACTCCCGGTCCGTACAGAATCACAGACTCCCATTCTGTACAGAACCACTGACTCCCGGTCTGTACAGTGAACCCGACTCCAGGTCTGTACAGATTCTCTTCCTCCCGGTCTGGACAGCGTCATTGATTTCAGGTCTGCACAGAGTCACTGACTCCAGGTCTGTACAGAATCAATGACTCCACGTCTGTACAGAATCAACGACTCCCCGTCTGGACAGAATCACTGACTACTGACTTGTACAGAGTCACTGACTCGTGGTCAAAACAGAGACACTGACTCTGGTCTTTACAGCGTCACTAACTCCCGGTCTGTACAGTGTCACCGACTCCCGGTCCGTACAGAATCACTGACTCCCGGTCTGTACAGAGTCCACTGATTCCCTGTCTGTACAAATTCACTAACTCTCGGTCTGTACAAGGTAAATGATTGCCTTTCAGTACAGGGTCATTGATTCCCGGTCTGTACAGACTCACTGACTACCGGTCTTTACATCATCACTTGCTCCAGGTATGCACAGACTCACTGACTCCAGGTCTGTACGGAGTCACTGGATCCCGGTCTGTGCAGCGTCTCTGAATCCAGGTTTTGTACAGAGTCACTGTTTCCAGTTCTGTATAGAATCAATGACACCCCGTCTGTACCGATTCACTGACTCCCGGTCCGTACAGAATCACAGACTCCCGTTGTGTACAGAACCACTGACTTCCGGTCTGTACAGAGTTCCCGACTCCAGGTCTGTACAGAGTCTCTTACTCCCGTTCTGGACAGCGTCACTGATTTCAGGTCTGTACAGAGTCACTGACTCCAGGTCTGCACAGAATCACTGACTCCCGGTCTGTACAGAGTCACTGATTCCCTGTCTGTACAAAGTAACTAACTCTCGGTCTGTACAAGGTCAATGATTCCCTTTCAGTACAGGGTCTTTGATTCCCGGTCTGTACAGACTCACTGACTATCGGTGTGTACATCGTCACTGGATCCCGGTCTGTGCAGCGTCACTGACGCCAGGTTTTGTACAGATTCACTGTCTCCAGTTCTGTACGGAATCAATGACTCCCCGTTTGTACCGATTCACTGACTCCCGGTCCGCACAGAATCACAGACTCCCATTCTGTACAGAACCACTGACTCCCGGTCTGTACAGTGAACCCGACTCCAGGTCTGTACAGATTCTCTTCCTCCCGGTCTGGACAGCGTCATTGATTTCAGGTCTGCACAGAGTCACTGACTCCAGGTCTGTACAGAATCAATGTCTCCACGTCTGTAAAGAATCAATGAATCCCCGTCTGTACAGAATCACTGACTACCGACCTGCACAGAGTCACTGACTCGTGGTCGGTGCAGAAACACTGACTCTGCTCTTTACAGAATCACTGACTCCCGATCTGTACAGAGTCACTGACTCCAGGTCTGTACAGAGTCACTAACTCCAGGTCTGTACAGATTCACTGACTCCAGTTCTGTACAGAGTCACTAACTCCCGATCTGTAACAGAGTCACTGACTCCAGGTCTGTACAGAGTCGCTGACTCCAGGTCTGTACACAATCAATAATTCCCCTTCTGTACAGAGTCACTGACTCCCGGTCTGTACAGACTCACTGACTGCCGGTCTGCACAGAGTCACTGACTCCGGTTCGATACAGAGTAAATGACTCCAGGTCTGTACAGCGCAACTGGCTTCAGGTTCGTACAGATAATCTGTCCCCAGGTCTGGACAGAGTCACTGACTCCCGGTCTGTACAGAGTCACTGACTCCCCGTCGCACAGCATCACTGACTCCCGGTCGTACAGAGTCAGTAACTCTCGGTCTGTTCAGAGTTATTGAATCTCGGTCTCTACAGAGACACTGACTCCAGGTCTGCACAGCGCCACTGGCTCCAGGTCTATATATAATCAATAATTCCCCGTCTGTACAGAGACACTGACTACCGGTCTCCATAGAGTTACTGACTCCAGGTCTGTACAGAATCAATGACTCCACGTCTGTACAGAATCAACGACTCCCCGTCTGGACAGAATCACTGACTACTGACTTGTACAGAGTCACTGACTCGTGGTCAAAACAGAGACACTGACTCTGGTCTTTACAGCGTCACTAACTCCCGGTCTGTACAGTGTCACCGACTCCCGGTCCGTACAGAATCACTGACTCCCGGTCTGTACAGAGTCCACTGATTCCCTGTCTGTACAAATTCACTAACTCTCGGTCTGTACAAGGTAAATGATTGCCTTTCAGTACAGGGTCATTGATTCCCGGTCTGTACAGACTCACTGACTACCGGTCTTTACATCATCACTTGCTCCAGGTATGTACAGACTCACTGACTCCAGGTCTGTACGGAGTCACTGGATCCCGGTCTGTGCAGCGTCTCTGAATCCAGGTTTTGTACAGAGTCACTGTTTCCAGTTCTGTATAGAATCAATGACACCCCGTCTGTACCGATTCACTGACTCCCGGTCCGTACAGAATCACAGACTCCCGTTGTGTACAGAACCACTGACTTCCGGTCTGTACAGAGTTCCCGACTCCAGGTCTGTGCAGAGACTCTTACTCCCGTTCTGGACAGCGTCACTGATTTCAGGTCTGTACAGAGTCACTGACTCCAGGTCTGCACAGAATCAATGTCACCACGTCTGTGCAGAATCAATGACTCCCCGTCTGTGCAGAATCACTGACGACCGACCTGTCCAGACCCTCTGTCCCCAGGTCTGGACAGAGTCGCTAACTCCAGGTCTGTCTTTAATCAATAATTCCCCGTCTGTACGGAGTCACTGAATACCGCTCTGTGCAAAGTCACTGAATCCGGTCTGTACAGATTCACTGACTCCCGGTCTGCACAGAGACACTGACTCCAGGTCTGTACCGATTCACTGACTCCCGGTCCTACAGAGACACTAACAACCGGTGTGAACAGAGCCACTTACTCTCGGTATGTTCAGATTCACCGACTCCCTGTCTTTACAGAGTCAATGATTTTGGTCTGTACAGAGTCACTGACTCCCGGTCGACACAGTGTCACTGACTCCAGGTCAGCACAGAGTCACTGACTCCCGGTGGTGCAGAGTCACTGACATTCGGTCCGTGCAGCGAAACTGACTTCCGGTTTATGCAGTGTCACTGACTTCCGGTCTGCACAGAGTCACTGATTTCTGGTCTGCACAGAGTCAATGACTCGCTGCCCATACAGAGTAACTGACACCCTGTCTGTAAAAAGTCACCAACTCTCGGTATGTACAGGGTCAATGATTCCCTGTCAGTACAGTGTCAGTGATTCCCGCTCTGAACAGACTCACTGACTCCCGGTCTGTGCATCGTCACTTGTTCCAGGTCTGCACAGACTCATTGACTCCAGGTCTGCACGGAGTCACTGGAATCCGGTCGGTACAGCGTCAATGACTCCAAGTTTTGTACAGATTCACTGACTCCAGGTCTCTGCAGAGCCAGTGACTCCCTTTCTGTACAGAGTCACTGTTTCCGGTCCGTACAGAGTCACTAACTGCCGGCCTGTACAGAGTCACCGACTCCCGGATGGTACAGAATCACTGACTCCCGGTCTCTACAGAGTCACTTACTCCCGTCTGCACAGAGTTGCTGACTCCAGGTCTGTACATTGTCACTGACTCCCGGTCTGTACAGTCACTGACTCCCGATCTACACAGTGTCACTGACTCCCGCTCTGTGCAGAGCCAGTGTCGCCAGTTCTGTACAGAGTCACTGACTCCAGGTCTGCACAGAATCAATGACTCCCCGACTGTACAGATTAACTGACTCCCGGTCTGAACAGTCTCATTGACTCCCGGTCTGTACAGAGTAACTGACTCCAGGTCTGTAAAGAGTCAGTGACTCCTGGTCTGTACAGAGTCACTGACTCCCGGTCCGACAGAGATACTGAAACCCGGTCTGTACAGAGCCACTGACTTCCATTCCGTGCAGCGAAACTGACTTCCGGTCGAAGCACTGTCACTGACTCCCGGTCTGTGCAGACTCACTGATTGCTGGTCTGCACAGAGTCACTGACTCCAGGTCTGTACAGAATCAATGACTCCCGGTCTGTAGAGAATCACTGACTCCCGTTCTGTGCAGAGTCACTGACTCCAGGCCTGTACAGAGTCACCGACTCCCGGTCGCATAGAGTCACTAACTCCCGGTCTGTACAGAGTCACCGACTTCCGGTCCGTGCAGCGAAACTGACTTCCGGTCTATGCACTGTCACTGAATCCCGGTCTGCACAGCGTCACTGATTGCTGGTCTGCACAGATTCAATGACTCACGGTCCATACAGATTCACTGACTCCCGGTCTGTACAGACTCACTGACTCCTGGTCTGTACAGAATCAAAGACTCCGGTTCCATACAGAGTAAATGACTCCAGGACTGTACAGCGTCACTGACTCCAGGTCTGTTCAGACACTCTGTCCCCAGGTCTGGACAGAGTCACTGACTCCTGGTCTGTGCAGACTCACTGATTGCTGGTCTGCACAGAGTCAATGACACACAGTCTAAATAAGTTACTGTCCCTGTCTGTGCAAAGCGACTACCTCTCGGTCTGGACAGACTCACTGAATCCCGGTCTGTCCATCGTCACTTGCTCCAGGTCTGCACAGACTCACTGCCTCCAGGTCTGCACCGACTCCCTGGATCTCGGTCTGTACAGAGTCACTGATTCCAGGTTTGTAAACAATCAATGCCTCCCCGTTTGTACCGATTCACTGACTCCCGGTCCTTACAGAATCACGGACTACCGTTCTGTACAGAACCACTGACTCCCGATCTGTACAGAGAACCCCACTCCAGGTCTGTACAGAGTCACTTACTGCCGGTCTGCACAGCGTCACTGATTTCAGGTCTGTACAGAGTCACTGACTCCAGGTCTGCACAGAATCAATGACTCCCGCTCTGTACAGAATCACTGACAACCGAGCTGCACAGAGTCACTGACTCGTTGTCGGTGCAGAGACACTGACATCCGGTCCGTGCAGCGAAACTGACTTCCGGTCTATGCAATGTCACTGACTTCCGGTCTGCACAGAGTCACTGATTTCTGGTCTGCACAGAGTCAATGACTCACGGTCCATACAGAGAAACTCACACCCTGTCTGTACAAAGTCACCAACTCTCGGTATGTACAGGGTCAATGATTCCCTGTCAGTACAGGGTCAGTGATTCCAGCTCTGAACAGACTCACTGACTCCCGGTCTGTACATCGTCACTTGCTCCAGGTCTGCACAGACTCACTGACTCCAGGTCTGCAGGAAGTCACTGACTCCCGGTTTGTACAGCGAAACTGACTCCAGGTCTGTACTGAATCAATGACTCCAGGTCTGTACCGATTCACTGACTAACTGTCTGTACAGAGACACTGAATCCAGGTCTGCACAGTGTCACTGATTCCCGGTCTATGCAGAGTCACTGATTCCCTTTCTGTCCAGAATCACTGACTTCCGGTCCGTGCAGCGAATCTGACTTCCAGTCCATGCAGAGTCACTGAATCCCTGTCTGTTCAAAGTCACTAACTCTCGGTCTGTACAGTGTCAATGATTCCCTGTCTGTACAGATTCACTGACTCCCGGTCCGGACAGAATCACAGATTCCCGTTTTGTACAGAACCACTGACTCCCGGTCTGTGCAGAGAACCCGACTCCAGGTCTGTGCACAGTAACTGATTCCAGGTCTGTACAGAATCACGGACACCCGGTCTGTACGCAGTGACCGACTCCCCGTCTTCAAAGAGTCACTGACGCCCGGTCTGTACAGACTCACCGATTTCCGGTCTGTACAGAAACCCCGATTCCCGGTCTGGACAACGTCACTGAATTCAGGTCTGTAGAGAATCACTGACGACCGGCCTGCACAGAATTATTGACTCGTAGTCTGCACAGACTCACTGACTCCGGTTTGTATAGAGGTACTGACCAACGGTCCTTACCGAATCACTGCCTCTCGGTCTGAATACAGTCACTGACTCCAGGTCTGTGCAGAGTCACTTATGCACAGTCTGTGCAGAGTCACTTAATCAGGTCTGTGCAGATTCACTGACTCTCGGTATGTACAGATTCACTCACTCCCTTTCTGTACAGTGTCACTGATTCCGGTCTGTACAGAGTCACGAACTCTCGTTGTCAGTGACTCCCCGTCTGTACAAAGTAACTGTACAGTTTCACTGACTCCCTTCTGTACAGAGAAACTGACTCCCGGCCTGTAAAGTCACTGACTCCCGGTCTGTGCAGTGTCACTAACTCCAGGTCAGCACAGAGTCACTAACTCTCGTTCCGTTCAAAGTTATTGACTCCCGGTCTATGAAGACTCATTGACTCCCGGTCTGCAAAGAGTCATTGATACCCAGTCTGTACAATGTCACTGACTCCCGGTCTGAACAGAGTCACTGACTCCAGGTCTGTACATGGTAATTGACTTCCGGTCGATGCAGATTCACTGACTCCCGGTCTGGACAGAGTAACTGACACCCGGGCCGTACAGAATCACTGACTCCCGGTTTGTACAGAGTCGCTGACTCCAGGTCTGTACATAATCAACGACTCCGAACTGTACAGAGTTACTGAGTCCCGGCCTGTACAGAGTCACCGACTCCAGGTCTGTCCAGAATCAATGACACCCCGACTGTCCAGAGTCACTGACTCCCGGTCTGTACTGACTCACAGACTACGGGTCAGTACGGAGTCACTGACGCCCGGTCTGTACAGAGTTACTGATTCCCGGTCTTACAGAGCCACTGACTCCCGGTCTCGACAGAGTCACTGACTTTCGGTCTGTACAGAGTCACTGACATCCGATCTGTAGAGAGCCACTGACTCCAGGTCTGCACAGTTTCACTGACTCAATGTCTGTACAGATTCACTGATCCCGGTCTGTACAGAGTCACTGACTCCACGGCCTGTACCGAGTCCCTGATTCAGGTCTGTACAGAGTCGTCGACTTCCGGTCGGTGCAGAATCACTGACTCCCGCTCTGGACAGAGTCGCTGACTCCAGGTCTGTACATAATCAATGATTCCGAACTGCACAGAGTCGGTGACTCCCGGCCTGTACAGAGTAATTGACTCACGGTCTGTGCAGAGTCACTGACTCCTGGTCTGCACATCATCACTGACTCCCGGTCGGACAGCGTCACTTATTCCGGGTTGGACAGAGTCACTAACACTCGGTACGTTCAGAGATACTGACTCCCGGTCTTTTAAGACTCACTGACACCCGGTCTGGACAGAATCACTGACTCCCGTTCTGCACAGAGCCACTATCTCCCGGTCTGTACAGAGTAACTGACTTCAAGTCCGTACAGATTCAGCGACTCCCGGTCTGCACAGAGCCATTGAATCCCGGCGTGCACAGGGACACTGACTTCAGGTCTGTACAGATTCACTGACTCCCTGTCTGTACAGAGTCACTGATTCCGGTCTGTACAGAGTCACGAACTCTCGGTGTCAGTGTCTCTGTGCAGACCGGAAGGCAGTGATTCTGCAGAGAGTCACTGACACCCCGTCTGTACAAAGTCACTGACTCCAGGTCTGTACAGAGTCACTGACTCCCCGGCCTGCACACAGTCACTGACATCCGGTCTGCACAGAGTCACTGACACCCAATCTGTACAGAGCCACTGACTCTAGGTCTGCACAGTTTCACTGACTCACTGTCTCAACAGAGTCACTGATTCCGGTCCATACAGAATCACGGACTCCCGGCCTGTACAGATTCACTGACTCCCTGTCTGTACAGATTCACTGATTCTGGTCTGTACAGAGACACTAACTCCAGGCCTGTACAGTCACAGTCACCCCGTCTGTACAAAGTCACTGACTCCCGGTCCGTACAGAGTCACTGACTGCAGGACTGTACAGAGTTTCTGATTCCCGGTCTTACAGAGCCACTGACTACCGGTCTGTACAGAGTCACTGACTCCCCCGCCTGTTCCGAGTCACTGACTCCCGCTCTGTACATAATCACTGACGCCAAGTCTGCACAGATTCACTGAAAAAAACTGTCTGTACAGAGACACTGACTCCAGTTCCGTACAGAGTCAGTGATTCCCGGTCCTACAGAGTGGCTGTCTCCCGGTCTGTACAGATTCACTGACTCTCGGTATGTACAGATTCACTGACTCCCTGTCTGTACAGAGTCACTGATTCCGGTCTGTACAGAGTCACGAACTCTCGGTGTCAGTGACTCTTTACAGACCGGAAGGCAGTGACTCTGCAGAGAGTCACTGACACCCCGTCTGTACAAAGTCACTGACTCCCGGTCCGTACAGAGTCACTGACTCCAGGTCTGTACAGAGTCACTGACTCCCCGGCCTGTACACAGTCACTGAGTTCCGGTCTGCACAGAGTCACTGACACCCGATCTGTACAGACACACTGACCCCAGGTCTGCACAGTTTCAGTGACTCGCGGTCTGAACAGAGTCACTGATCCGATCCATACAGAGTCACTGACTCACTGTCTGTACAGATTCACTGATTCCTTTCTGTACAGAGACACTCACCCCCGGCCGATACAGTCACTGACTCCCGGTCTGTGCAGAGTCACTGACTCCAGGTCTGTACAGAGTCACGAACTCTCGGTGTCAGTGACTCTGTACAGACCGGAAGGCCGTGATTCTGTAGAGAGTCACTGACACCCCGTCTGTACAAAGTAACTGACTCCCAGTCCGTACAGAGTCACTGACTGCAGGATTGTACAGAGTTACTGATTCCCGGTCTTACAGAGTCACTGACTCCCTCTCAGTACAGAGTCAATGATTCCGATCTGTACATAGTCACTGACTCCCGGTCTGTTCAGACTAACTGACTCCCGATCTCTGAAGACTCACTTACACCCGGTCTGTACAGAGTCACTGTCATCCGCCCTGTACAGGTCTGTGCAGATTCACTGAATCACTGCCTGCACAGATTCACTGATTCCGGTCTGTACAGAGTAATCGACTTCATGTCGGTACAGAATCACTGACTCCCACTCTGTGCAGAGTCGCTGACCCCAGGTCTGTACATAATCAATGATTCCGAACTGCACAGAGTCGATGACTCCCGGCCTGTACAGAGTAATTGACTCCAGTTCCGTACAGAGTAACTGACTCCCGGTCTGTGCAGAGTCGCTGACCCCAGGTCTGTACATAATCAATGATTCCGAACTGCACAGAGTCGATGACTCCCGGTTGGACAGAGTCACTAACAATCGGTCTGTTCAGAGTTCCTGACTCCCGGTCTGTAAAGACTCACTGACTCCCGGTCTGTACAGAATCACTGACTCCCTGTCTGCACAGAGCCATTGAATCCCGGTCTGTACAGCGAAACTGACTCCAGGTCTGTACTGAATCAATGACTCCAGGTCTGTACAGATTCACTGACTAACTGTCTGCACAGAGACACTGAATCCAGGTCTGCACAGTGTCACTGATTCCCTTTCTGTCCAGAAACACTGACGTCCGGTCCGTGCAGCGAATCTGACTTCCGTTCTATGCAGAGTCACTGAATCCCTGTCTGTTCAAAGTCATTAACTCTCGGTCTGTACAGAACCACTGACTCCCGGTCTGTGCAGAGAACCCGACTCCAGGTCTGTGCACAGCAACTGATTCCAGGTCTGTACAGAATCACGGCCACCCGGTCTGTACACAGTGACCGACTCCCGGTCTTCAAAGAGTCACTGACGCCCGGTCTGTACAGACTCACCGAGTTCCGGTCCGTACAGAAACACCGATTCCCAGTCTGGACTACGACACTGAATTCAGGTCTGTAAAGAATCACTGACGACCGGCCTGTACAGAATTATTGACTCGTAGTCTGCACAGACTCACTGACTCCGGTTTGTATAGAGGGACTGACTCACGGTCATTACCGAATCACTGCCTCTCGGTCTGTATAGTGTCACTTACTCCTGGTCTGTACAGACTCACTGACTCCAGGTCTGTACAGAGTCACTTATGCACGGTCTGTGCAGAGTCACTGACTCAGGTCTGTGCAGATTCACTGACTCTCGGTATGTACAGATTCACTGACTCCCTTTCTGTACAGAGTCACTGAATCCAGGTCTGTACAGAGTCACTGACTTCGGTCTGCACAGAGTCACTGACACGCGATCTGTACAGAGCCACTGACCCCAGTTCTGCACAGTTTCACTGACTCATTGTCTCAACAGAGTCACTGATTCCGGTCCATACAGAGTCACGGACTCCCGGCCTGTACAGTTTCATTGACTCCCTGTCTGTACAGATTCACTGATTCCGGTCTGTACAGAGAAACTGACTCCCGGCCTGTACAGACACTGACTCCCGGTCTGTGCAGTGTCACTAACTCCAGGTCAGCACAGAGTCACTAACTCTCGTTCCGTTCAAAGTTATTGACTCCCGGTCTATGAAGACTCATTGACTCCCGGTCTGCTGAGAGTCATTGATACCCAGTCTGTACAATGTCACTGACTCCCGGTCTGAACAATGTCACTGAATCCAGGTCTGTACATAGTAATTGACTTCCGGTCGATGCAGATTCACTGACTCCCGGTCTGGACAGAGTAACTGACACCCGGGCCGTACAGAATCACTGACTCCCGGTTTGTACAGAGTAGCTGACTCCAGGTCTGTACATAATCAATGACTCCGAACTGTACAGAGTCACTGACTCCCGGTCTGTACTGACTCACAGACTACGGGTCTGTACGGAGTCACTGACGCCCGGTCTGTACAGAGTTACTGACTCCCGGTCTTACAGAGCCACTGACTCCCGGTCTCTGCAGAATCACTGACTTTCGGTCTGTACAGAGTCACTGACACCCGATCTGTAGAGAGCCAGTGACTCCAGGTCTGCACAGGTTCACTGAATCACTGTCTAAAAAGGTCACTGATTCCGGTCCATACAGAGTCACAGACTCCCGGCCTGTACAGATTCACTGACTCAATGTCTGTACAGATTCACTGATCCCGGTCTTACAGAGCCTCTGACTACCGGTGTGCACAGAGTCACTGACTCCCTCTCTGCACAGAATCAATGATTCCGATCTTTACAGAGTCACTGACTCCCCGGCCTGTACCGACTCACTGACTCCCCGTCTGTACAGACTTACTGACTCCCAATCTGTACAGAGTCACTGACTCCACGGCCTGTACCGAGTCACTGATTCCGGTCTGTACAGAGTCGCCGACTTCCGGTCGGTAGAGAATCACTGACTCCCGCTCTGTGCAGAGTCGCTGACTCCAGGTCTGTACATAATCAATGATTCCGAACTGCACAGAATCGGTGACTCCCGGCCTGGACAGAGTAATTGACTCCCGTTATATACAGAGTAATTGACTCACGGTCTGTGCAGAGTCACTGACTCCTGGTCTGCACATCATCACTGACTCCCGGTCGGACAGCGTCACTGACTCCCGGTTGGACAGAGTCACTAACACTCGGTACGTTCAGAGATACTGACTCCCGGTCTGTTAAGACTCACTGACACCCGGTCTGGACAGAATCACTGACTCCATTTCTGCACAGAGCCATTTACTCCCGGTCTGTACAGATTCACTGACTCCAGGTCTGCAGGGAGTCAATGAATCCCGCTATGCACAGAGTCACTGATTCCCGGTCTGTGCAGAGTAACTGACGTCCGGTCTGTGCAGAGTCACTGACTTCCGGTCTGCACAGAGTCACCGACTTCAAGTCCGTACAGAATCACCGACTCCCGGTCTGTACATAGTAATTGACTTCCGGTCGATGCAGATTCACTGACTACCCGTCTGGAGAGAGTACCTGACTCCCGGGCCGTACAGAATCACTGACTCCCGGTCTGCACAGAGTGGCTGATTCCAGGTCTGTACATAATCAATGATTTCGAACTGTACAGAGTCACTGACTCCCGGCCTGCGCAGAGTCTCCGACTCCAGGTCTGTACAGAATCAATGACTCCCAGACTGTACAGAGAAACTGACTTCCGGTCCAACGAAACTCACAGACTCCGGGTCCGTATGGAGTCACTGACGCCCGGTCCGTTCAGAGTTACTGATTCCCGGTCTTTCAGAGCCACTGACTAACGGTGTGTACAGAGTCACTGACTCCCTCTCTGTACAGAGTCAATGATTCCGATCTTTACAGAGTCACTGACTCCCCGGCCTGGACAGAGTCACTGACACCCGGTCTGTACAGACTTACAAACTCCCGATCTGGACAAAGTCACTGACTCCCCGGCCTGTACCGAGTCTCTGATTTCGGTCTGTACAGAGTCACCGACTTCCGGTCGGTACAGAATCACTGACTCCGGCTCTGTACAGAGTCGCTGACTCCAGGTCTGTACATAATCAATGATTCCGAACTGCGCAGATTCGCTGACTCCCGGCCTGTACAGAGTAATTGACTCCCGTTCTATACAGAGTAACTGACTCCAGGTCTGTGCAGAGTCATTGACTCCAGGTCTGCACAGCATCACTGACTCCCGGTCGTACAGCGTCACTGACTCCCGGTTGGACAGAGTCACTAACACTCTGTCTGTTCAGAGAGACTGACTCCAGGTCTGTAAAGACTCACTGACACCCGGTCTGGACGGAATCACTGACTCCCAGTCTGCACAGAGCCACTAACACCCGTTCTGTACAGATTCACTGACTCCAGGTCTGCAGAGATTCATTGAATCCCGCTATGCACAGTCACTGACTCCCGGTCTGTGCAGAGTAACTGACGTCCGGTCTATGCAAAGTCACTGACTTCCGGTCTTCACAGAGTCACCGCCTTCAAGTCCGTACAGAATAACCAACTCCCGGTCTGCACAGAGCCATTGAATCCCGGTCTGCACAGGGACCCTGACTCCAGGTCTGTACAGAATCACTGACACCCGGTCTGTACAGAGCCACTGACGCATGGTCCGTACAGAGTCAGAGACTCCCGGTCCAACAGAGTCGCTGACTCCATGTCTGCACAGAGTCACGAACTCTCGGTGTCAGTGATTCTGTACAGACCGGAAGGAATTTACTCTGCAGAGAGTCAGTGACACCCCGTCTGTAAAAATTCACTGACTCCCGGTCCGTAGAGAGTCACTGAATCCCGGTTTGTACTGAGTAACTGACTTCCGGTCTATGCAGAGTCAGTGACTTCCGTCAGAGTCACCGACTTCAAGTCCGTACAAAATCACCGACTCCCGGTCTGCACAGAGCCATTGAATCCCGGTCTGCGCGGAGACACTGACTCCAGGTCCGTACAGAGTCAGTGACTCCCGGTCCTACAGAGTCACTGACTCCCGGTCTGTACAGATCCACTGACTCTCGGTATGTACAGATTCACTGACTCGCTGTCTGCACAGAGTCGCTGATTCCTGTCTGTACGCAGTCACGAACTGTCCGTGTCAGTGACTCGGTACAGACCGGAAGGTAGTGCCTTGCACAGAGTGACTGACACCCCGTCTGCAACAAGTCACTGACTCCCGGTCCGTACACAGTCACTGACTCCAGGTCTGTACAGAGTCACTGACTCCCCGGCCTGTACACAGTCACTGACTTCGGTCTGCACAGAGACACTGACACCCGATCTGTACAAAGCCACTGACTCAAGGTCAGCACAGTTTCACTGACTCAATTTTTGAACAGAGTCACTGATTCCGGTCCATACAGAGTCACGGACTCCCGGCCTGTACAGATTCACTGACTCTCTGTCTCTACAGATTCACTGATTCCTGTCTGCACATAGACACTGACTCCCGGCCTGTACAGTCACTGACTCCCGGTCTGTAGAGAATCACTGACACACCGTCTGTAAAGAGTCACTGACTCCCGGTCTGTGCAGCGTCACTCACTCCAGGTCAGCACAGAGTCACTAACTCTCGTTCCGTTCAAAGTTATTGACTCCCGGTTTATGAAGACTCACTGACTCACGGTCTGCAGAGAGCCATTGATACCCAGTCTGTCCACTGTCACTGACACCCGGTCTGAACAGAGTCACTGACTCCCGGTCTGTGCATAGTAATTGACTTCCGGTCGATGCACATTCACTGACTCCCGGTCTGGGCAGAGTAACTGACTCCCGGGCCGTACAGAATCACTGACTGCCGGTCTGTACAGAGTCACCGACTTGCGGTACGGACAGAATCACTGACTCCCGGTCTGTACAGAGTCGCTGACTCCAGGCCTGTACATAATCAATGATTCCGAACTGTACAGAGTCACTGACTCCCGACCTGTACAGAGACACCGACTCCAGGTCTGTACAGAATCACTGACTCCCCGACAGTACAGAGTCACTGACGCCCGGTCTGTTCAGAGTTACTAAATCCCGGTCTGTTCAGAGTTACTGACTCCCGCTCTTACAGAGCCACTGACTCCCGGTCTCTACAGAGTCACTGACCTCAGCTCTGTACAGAATCACTGCCACCCGATCTGTAGAGAGCCACTGACTCCAGGTCTGCACAGGTTCACTGACTCACTGTCTGAAAAGAGTCACTGATTCCGGTCCATACAGATTCACGGACTCCCGGCCTCTACAGATTCACTGATTCCCTGTCTGTTCAGATTCACTGATTCCGGTCTGTACAGAGTCACTGACTGCAGGGCTGTACAGAGTTACTGATTCCCGGTCTTACAGAGCCACTGACCACCGGTATGTACAGAGTCACTGACTCCCTCTCCGTACATAGTCAATGAGTCCGATCTTTCCAGAGTCTCTGACTCCCCGGCCTGCACCAAGATACTGACTCCCTGTCTGTACAGACTTACTGACTCCCGATCGATGAAGACTCACTGACACCCGTTCTGTAAAGATTCACTGACACCCGGCCTGTACAGAGCCAGTGACTCCAGGTCTGTGCAGATTCACTCACTCACTGTCTGCACAGAGTCACTGATTCCGGTCTGTACAGAGTCACCGACTTTCCGTCGGTACAGAATCACTGACTCCCGCTCTGCACAGAGTCGCTGACTCCAGGTCTGTACATTATCACTGATTCCGAACTGCACAGAGTCGCTGACTCCCGGCCTGTACAGAGTAATTGACTCCCGTTCTGTACGGAGTAACTGACTCCCGCTCTGTGCAGATTCACCGACACCAGGTCTGTACAGCCACACTGACACCCCGACTGTACAGTGTCACTGACTCCCGGTCTGTACAGACTCACAGACTATGGGTCTGTACGGAGTCACTGACGCCTGGTTTGTACAGAGTTACTGACTCCAGGTCTTACAGAGCCACTGACTCCCGGTCTCTACAGAGTCACTGACTTCCGGTCTGTACAGAGTCACTGACACCCGATCTGTTGAGAGCCACTGAATCCAGGTCTGCACAGGTTAACTGACTCACTGTCTGAAAAGAGTCACTGATTCCGGTCCATATAGAGTCACGGACTTCCGGCCTGTAGCGATTCACTGACTCCCTGTCTGTACAGATTCACTGATTCCGATCTGTACAGAGTCACTGACTCCCCGGCCTGTACCGAGTCACTGACTCCAGGTCTGGACAGACTTACTGTCTCCCGATCTATGAAGGCTCACTGACACCCGGTCTGTACAAAGTCACTGACACCCGGTCTGTACCAGAGCCAATTAATTAAATAAAAAATCTGGAATTAAAATACTAGTATCAGTAATGATGGCCATGAAACGACCGGATTGTCATAACAACCCATCTGGTTCACTAATGTCCTTTAGGGAAGGAAGCCTGCCGCCCTTACCCGGTCTGGCCTACATGTGACTCCAGACCCACAGCAATGTGGTTGATTCTTAATTGCCCTCTGAAATGGCCTAGCAAGCCACTCAGTTGTAAAATCTCGCTACAAAATGTCAAAATAAGAATAAAACCGGACGGACCACCCGGCATCGGACCACTAGGCACCGGACACGACAACGGCAAAACACCAAGCCCAGTCGACCCTGAAAGGTCCTCCTTACTAACATCTGGGGACTTGTGCCAAAATTGGGAGAGCTGTCCCACAGACAAGTCAAGCAACAGCCTGACATAGCCATACTCACAGAATCATATCTTTCAGCCAACGTCCCAGACTCTTCCATCACCATCCCTGGGTATGTCCTGTCCCACCGGCAGGACAGACCCACCAGAGGTGGCGGTACAGTGATATACAGTCAGGAGGGAGTGGCCCTGGGAGTCCTCAACATTGACTCTGGACCCCATGAAATCTCATGGTATCAGGTCAAACATGGGCAAGGAAAGCTCCTGATGATTACCACCTACTGTCCTCCCTCAGCTGATGAATCAGTCCTCCTCCATGTTGAACACCACTTGGAGGAAGCACTGAGGGTAGCAAGGGCACAAAATGTACTCTGGGTGGGGGACTTCAATGTCCATCACCAAGAGTGGCTCGGTAGCACCACTACTGACCGAGCTGGCCGAGTCCTGAAGGACATAGCTGCTAGACTGGGCCTGCGGCAGGTGGTGAGCGAACCAACACGAGGGAAAAACTTACTTGACCTCGTCCTCACCAATCTACCTGTCGCAAATGCATCTGTCCATGACAGCATTGGTAGGAGTGACCACCGCACAGTCATCGTGGAGATGAAATCCCGTCTTCGCACTGAGGACACCATCCAACGTGTTGTGTGGCACTACCACCGTGCTAAATGGGATAGATTCAGAACAGATCTAGCAGCTCAAAACTGGGCATCCATGAGGCGCTGTGGGCCATCAGCAGCAGCAGAATTGTATTCCAGCACAATCTGTAACCTCATGGCCCGGCATATTCCTCACTCTACCATTACCAACAAGCCAGGGGATCAACGCTGGTTCAATGAGGAGTGTAGAAGAGCATGCCAGGAGCAGCATCAGGCGTACCTAAAAATGAGGTGCCAACCTGGTGAAGCTACAACTCAGGACTACATGCATGCTAAACAGCGGAAGCAACATGCTATAGACAGAGCTAAGCGATTCCACAACCAACGGATCAGATCAAAGCTCTGCAGTCCTGCCACATCCAGTCGTGAATGGTGGTGGACAATTAAACAACTAACGGGAGGAGGAGGCTCTGCAAACATCCCCATTCTCAATGATGGCGGAGTCCAGCACGTGAGTGCAAAAGACAAGGCTGAAGCGTTTGCAACCATCTTCAGCCAGAAGTGCCGAGTGGATAATCCATCTCAGCCTCCTCGCGATATCCCCACCATCACGGAAGCCAGTCTTCGGCCAATTCGATTCACTCCACGTGATATCAAGATACGGCTGAGTGAACTGGATACAGCAAAGGCTATGGGCCCCGACAACATCCCAGCTGTAGTGCTGAAGACTTGTGCTCCAGAACTAGCTGCGCCTCTAGCCAAGCTGTTCCAGTACAGCTACAACACTGGCATCCACCCGACAATGTGGAAAATTGCCCAGGTATGTCCTGTCCACAAAAAGCAGGACAAATCCAATCCAGCCAATTAGCGCCCCATCAGTCTACTCTCAATCATCAGCAAAGTGATGGAAGGTGTCGTCGACAGTGCTATCAAGCGGCACTTACTCACCAATAACCTGCTCACCGATGCTCAGTTTGGGTTCCGCCAGGACCACTCGGCTCCAGACCTCATTACAGCCTTGGTCCAAACATGGACAAAAGAGCTGAATTCCAGAGGTGAGGTGAGAGTGACTGCCCTTGACATCAAGGCAGCATTTGACCGATGTGTGGCACCAAGGAGCCCTCGTAAAATTGAAGTCAATGGGAATCAGGGGGAAAACTCTCCAGTGGCTGGAGTCATACCTGGCACAAAGGAAGATGGCAGTGGTTGTTGGAGGCCAGTCATCTCAGCCCCAGGGCATTGCTGCAGGAGTTCCTCAGGGCAGTGTCCTTGGCCCAACGATCTTCAGCTGCTTCATCAATGACCTTCCCTCCATCATAAGGTCAGAAATGGGGATGTTCGCTGATGACTGCACAGTGTTCAGTTCCATTCGCAACCCCTCAGATAATGAAGCAGTCCGAGCCTGCATGCAGCAAGACCTGGACAACATCCAGGCTTGGGCTCATAAGTGGCAAGTAACATTCGCACCAGATAATGCCAGGCAATGACCATCTCCAACAAGAGAGAGTCCAACCACATCCCCTTGACATTCAACGGCATTACCATCACCGAATCCCCCACCATCAACATCCTGGGGGTCACCATTGACCAGAAACTTAACTGGACCAGCCATATAAATACTGTGGCTACGAGAGCAGGTCAGAGGCTGGGTATTCTGCGGCGAGTGACTCACCTCCTGACTCCCCAAAGCCTTTCCACTATCTACAAGGCACAAGTCAGGAGTGTGATGGAATACTCTCCACTTGCCTGGATGAGTGCAGCTACAACAACACTCAAGAAGCTCGACACCATCCAAGATAAAGCAGCCTGCTTGATTGGCACCCCATCCACCACCCTAAACATTCACTCCCTTCACCACCGGCGCACTGTGGCTGCAGTGTGCACCATCCACAGGATGCACTGCAGCAACTCGCCAAGGCTTCTTCGACAGCACCTCCCAAACCCGCGACCTCTACCACCTGGAAGGACAAGGGCAGCAGGCGCATGGGAACAACACCACCTGCACGTTCCCCTCCAAGTCACACACCATCCCGACTTGGAAATATATCGCCGTTCCTTCATCGTCGCTGGGTCAAAATCCTGGAACTCCCTTCCTAACAGCATTGTGGGAGAACCGTCACCACACGGACTGCAGCGGTTCAAGAAGGCGGCTCACCACCACCTTCTCGAGGGCAATTAGGGATGGGCAATAAATGCCGGCCTTGCCAGCGACGCCCACATCCCGTGAATGAATTAAAAAAATAAACTCCAGGTCTGTGCAGATTCACTAACTCACCGTCTGCAATGAATCACTGATTCCGGTCTGTACAGAATAACCGACTTCATTTCGGTACAGAATCACTGACTCCCGCTCTGTGCAGAGTCGCTGACTCCAGGTCTGCACATAATCAATTAATCCAAACTGCGCAGAGTCGCTGACTCCCGGCCTGCACAGAGAAATTGACTCCCGTTCTATACAGAGCAACTGATTCCCATTCTGTGCAGAGTCGCTGACTCCAGGTCTGTACAGCATCACTGACTCCCGGTCGTACAGCGTAACTTACTCCCGGTTGGACAGAGTCACTAACACTTGGTCTGTTCAGAGTTACTGACTCCCGGTCTGTAAAGACTCACTGACTCCCGGTCTGGACAGAATCACTGACTCCCGGTCTGCACAGAGCCACTAACTCCCGGGCTGTACGGATTCACTGACTCCAGGTCTGCAGAAAGTCACTGAAACCCGCTATGCACAGAGTCACTGAGTCCTGGTCTGTACAGAGTTACTGACTTCCAGTCTATGCACGGTCACTGACATCCGGTCTGCACAAAGTCACCGACTCCCGGTCTGCAAAGAGTCACTGACGCCCGGTCTGCACAGAGCCATTGAATCCCGGTCTGCACAGGGACACTGACTCCAGGTCTGCACAGAGTCACTGACTCCCAGTTTGTACAGAGAAACTGACTCCAGGTCTGTACTGAATCAATGACTCCCTGTTTGTACAGATTCACTGATTCCGGTCTGTACAGTGTCACTGATTCCCGGTCTGTGCAGCGTCACTGACTCCAGGTCGGTACAGAGTCATTACGTCTTGGTCCGTTCAGAGTTACCGACTCCCGATCTCTGAAGACTCACTGACACCCGGTCTGGACAGAGTCACTGACACCCGGTCTGTGCAGAGCCACTGACTCCAGGTCTGTCCAGATTCACTGACTAACTGTCTGTACAGAGACCCTGACTCCAGGTCTGTACGGAGTCAGTGACTCCCAGTCCTACAGAGTCACTGACTCCTGTTCTGTACAGATTCACTGACTCTCGGTTTGTACAGATTCACTGACTCCCTGCCTGTACCGAGTAACTGACTCCCGGTCGGCACAGTGTCTCTGATTCCCGGTCTATGCAGAGTCACTGACTCCCTTTCTGCCCAGAATCACTGACTTCCGGTCCGTGCAGCGAATCTGACTTCTGGTCTATGCAGAATCACTGACACCCTGTCTGTTCAAAGTCACTAACTCTCGGTCTGTACAGGGTCAATGATTCCCTGTCTGTACAGATTCACTGAATCCCGGTCCGTGCAGAATCACAGACTCCCGTTTTGTACAGAACCACTGACTCACGGTCTGTGCAGAGAACCCGACTCCAGGTCTGTGCACAGTAACTGATTCCAGGTCTGTGCAGAATCACGGACACCCGGTCTGTACAGAGTGACCGACTCCCGGTTTGCAAAGAGTCACTGACGCCCGGTCTGGACAGAGTCACCGAGTTCCGGTCCGTACAGAAACACCGATTCCCGGTCTGGACAACGTCACTGAATTCAGGTCTCTAATGAATCACTGACTCCCCGGCCTGCACAGAATCAATGACTCCCCGACTGTACAGAGTCACTGAATCCCGGTCTGTACAGACTCACTGACGTTCGGTCCGTATAGTGGCACTGACTCCAGGTCTGTACAGAATCACTGACTCCCTGTCTGTACTGAGTCATTGACACCCGCTCTGTGCAGAGACACTGACACCCGGTCTGTACAGAGACACTGTCTCCAGGTCTGTGCAGAGTCACTGACTCCCCGGCCTGTACAGAGTCACTGACTTCCAGTATGTACAGAATCTTTGACACCCGGAATGTACAGAGGCACTGACACTCGGTCGGTGCAGAGCCATTGAATCCAGGTCTGTACAGATTCATTGACTCACTGTCTGTACAGAGTCACTGATTACGGTATTTACAAGGTCACTGACTCCCGGTCTGTGCAGAGTTACTACTCCAGCTCTGAACAGAGTGGCTAACTCTCGGTCCGTTCAGAGTTACTGACTCCGGGTCTATGAAGACTAACTGCCTCCCGGTCTGTACAGAATCATTGCCTCCCGGACTGCGGAGAGTCACTGACTCCCGGTCTGTAAAGAGTAATTGACTTCCGGTCTGTACAGATTCACTGACTCCCGGTCTGTACAGAGTAACTGACTCCAGTTCTGTGCAGAGTGACTGATTCCCGTCCTGTACAGATACACTGACTCCCAGTCTGCACAGAATCACTGATTCCGGTCCGTACAGAGTCACTAACTCCCGGTCTGTACAGAGTCAGTGACTCCGGTTCTATACAGAGTCACTGACTCCCCGTCGTACAGCGTCACTGACTCCCGCTCGTACAGAGTCAGTGACTCTCGGTCTGTTCAGAGTTACTGATTCTCGGTCTGTACAGAGACACTGACTCCAGGTCTGTGCTGAGTCACTGGCTCCAGGTCTGTACAGACTCACTGTCCCCAGGTCTGGACAGAGTCACTGACTCCCTGTCTGTACAGAGTCACTGACTCCAGGTGTGTACAGAATCACAGACTCCCGGTCTGCATAGCGTCACTGACTTAAGGTCTGTACAGAGCCACTGACTCCCTTTCTTTACAGAATCACTGATTCCGGTCCGTACACAGTCACAAACACCAGGCCTGTACAGAGTCAATGACTCCCGTTCTATACAGAGTAACTGACTCCAGGTCTGCACAGGGTGACTGACTCCCGTCCTGTACATATTCACGGACTCCCTGTCTGTACAGAATCACTGATTCCGGTCCGTACAAAGTCAGTAACTGCCGGCCTGCACAGAGTCACTGACACCGGTTCTATACAGAGTAAGTGTCTCCCGGTCTGAGCAGAGTCACTGACTCCAGATCTGCACAGAGTCAGTGACTCTCGTCGGACAGCGTCACTGACACCCGGTAGTACACTGTCAGTAACTCTCCGTCTGTTCAGAGTTACTGACTCTCGGTCTGTACAGAGTCACTGACTCCCGGTCTGCACAGAGTCGCTGACTCCAGATGTGCACATAATCAATAATTCCCCGTCTATACAGAGTCACTGACTCCCGGTCTGTACAGAGTCACTGACTCCCGGTCTGTGCAGAATCACTGAATCCGGTCTGCACAGAGACATTGACTCCCGGTCTGCACAGAGACACTGACTACCGGTCTGTACAGAGGCACTGACTCCCAGTCTGTGCAGAATCACTGAATCCGGTCTGCACAGAGACATTGACTCCCGGTCTGCACAGAGACACTGACTACCGGTCTGTACAGAGGCACTGACTCCATGTCTGTACACAGTCACTGACTCCTGGTTAGTACAGAGCCACTGACTCTCGGCATGTTCAGATTCACGGACTCCCTGTCAATACAGAGTCACTGATTCCGGTCTGCACAGAGTCACTGACTCTCGGTCTACACAGTGACACTGACACCCGGTCTGTGCAGAGTGACTGACTCCAGGTCTGTACAGACTCACTGACTCCCAGTCTGGCCAACGTCACTGACTCCCGGTCTGTACAGAGTCACTGACTCCCGTTCCGTTCAGAATCACAGACGCCCGGCCTGTACAGAGTCATTGACTCCCAGTCTTTACAGTGTCACTGACTTTCGTCTGTACAGACTCACTGACTCCAGGTCTGTAAAGATTCACTGACTCCCGGTCTGTACCGAGTCACTGACTTCCGGTCTGTACAGCATCACTTGCTCCAGGTCTGTGCAGACTCACTGACTCAAGGTCTGTACAGAGTCACTGACTCACGGTCCGTACAGAGTCACCGACTCCCGGTTTGTACAGAAACACTGACATCGGTCTGTACAGAAAAACTGACTCCCGTTCTGTACAGAGTCACTGACTCCTGGTCTGTTCAGATAAACTGAGTCCAGTTCTGTACAGAGTCTGTACAGAGTCGCTGACTCCCGGTCTGTACAGAGTCAATGACTCCCGGTCTGTGCATATTCACTGACTCCAGGTCGTGCAGAGTCACCGAATCCCGGTCTGCACAGAGTCACTGACTCCCGTTCTGTACAGAATCGCTGACTCCAGGTCTGTACATAATCAATGATTCCCTGTCTGTACAGAGTCACTGACTCCTGGTCTGTGCAGAGTCAATGTGTCCAGGTCTGTACAGAGTAACTGACTTCCGGTCTGTACAGAGACACTGACTCCAGGTTTGAACAGAGTCACCGACTCCTGGTCTGTGCAGCGTCACTGGCTCCAGAACTGTACAGACTCACTGACTCCAAGTCTGGACACAGTCACTGCCTCCAGGTCTGTACAGAGTCACTGACTCCACGTCTGTACTGAGTCGCTGACTCCATGTCTGTACATCATCAATGATTCCCCATCTGTACCGAGTCGCTGACTCCCTGTCTGCACAGAGCCACTGACTACCAGTCTGTACAGAGACGCTGTCTCCCCGTTTGCACAGAGCCACTGACTACCAGTCTGTCCAGAGACACTGAATCCCGGTCTGCACAGAGTCACTGACTCCCGGTCTGTACAGAGACACTGACTCCCCGTATGCACAGAGCCACTGACTACCAGTCTGTCCAGAGACCATGAATCAAGGTCTGTACAGAGTCACTGACTCCAGTTCCGTACAGATTCACTGAATCCCGGTCTGTACAACGTTAGTGACTCAAACTCTGTGCAGAGTTTCTGATGTCCAATCCGTACAGAATCGATGACTTCCGGTCTGCACAGAGTCACTGACTCCTGGTCTGCACAGAGTCACTGACTCCCGTTCTCTGCAGACGAACTAACTTCAGGTCTGTCCAGAGTAACTGACTCCCGGTCTGTACAGAATCACTGAATCCCCGTCTGTGCAGACTCGCCGACTCCAGGTCTGTGCAGAGTAACTGACTTCCGGTCTGTACAGAGTCACTGACTCCCGGTCTGTTCAGAGAAATTGAGTCCAGGTCTGTAATGAGTCTGTACAGCGTCGCTGACTCCCGGTCTGTACAGATTCAATGATTCCCGGTCTTTACAGAGTCAATGACTCCCGGTCTGTACAGGGTCACTGACTCCCGGTCTGTACAGCTTCACTTGATCCAAGTCTGTGCAGACTCACTGACTGCCGGTCCGTACAGTACCCCTAACTCCCGGTCTGCGCAGAGCCACTGATTCCCGGTCCGTAGAGAACCACTGACTCCCGGTCTGCACAGAGCCACTGACTACCGGTCTGTACCGAGAAACTGACTCTATGTCTGCACAGTGCCACTGACTACCGGCCTGTACAAAGTCACTGAATTCAGGTCTGTACAGAGTCAATGCAACCCGGTCTGCACAGAGTCACTGACTCCCGTTCTGTACAGAGACACTGATTCCCGGTTCATACAGAATCACCGACTCCCGGTCTGCACAGAGACACTGACTCCAGGTCTGTTCAGAATCGCTGACTCCAGGTCTGTACTGAGTCGCTGACTCCATGTCTGTACATCATCAATGATTCCCCATCTGTACCGAGTTGCTGACTCCCCGTCTGTACAGAGTCACTGACTCCAGGTCTGGACAGACTCACTGACTCCCAGTCCGGCCAGAATCACAGACGCCCGGCCTGTACAGAGACACTGACTTCCAGTCTGTGCAGAGTCACTGAATCTCGTCTGTGCAGACTCACTGACTCCCGGGCTGCACAGACTCACTGACTTCCGGACCATACAGAGTCGCCGACTCCCGGTCTATACAGAAACACTGACTCCCGGTCTGCACAGAATCACAGACTTCTGTTCGGTACAGAACAACTGACACACGGTCTGCACCGAAACACTCACTCCAGGTCTGTACAGAGTCTGCAGGTCTGCAGTGAGTCACTGAATCCCGCTACGCACAGTGTCACTGACTCCCGGCCTGTACAGATTCACTGACACCCTATCTGTACAGATTCACTGATTCCGGTCTGTACAGAGTCACTTACATTCGGTCTGTTCAGAGTTACTGACTCCCGGTCTTAAAGACTCACTGACTCCCGTTCTGGACAAAATCACTGACTCCCGGTCTGCACAGAGCCAATAACTCCCGGTCTGTACAGATTCACTGTCTCCAGGTCTGCAGTGAGTCACTGAATCCCGCTACGCACAGTGTCACTGACTCCTGGTCTGTACAGAGTAACTGACTTCAGGTCCGTACAGAATCACCAACTCCCGGTCTGCACAGAGCCATTGAATCCCGGTCTGCACAGGGAAACTGACTCCAGGTTTGCCCAGAGAAACTGACTCCCGGTCTGTACTGAGAAACTGACTCCAAGTCTGTACTGAATCAATGATTCCTGTTTGTACAAATTCACTGATTCCGGTCTGTACAGCGTCACGGACTCCCGGTCTGCGCAGAATTACTGACTCCAGGTCGGTACAGAGTCACTAAGTCACGGTCCATTCATTGTTACCGACTCCCGGTCTCTGAAGGCTCATTGACACCCGGTCTGTACAGAGTCACTGACACCCGGTCTGTACAGAGCCACTAACTCCAGGTCTGTACAGATTCATTGACTCCCGGTCCTACAGAGTCACTGACTCCCGGCCTGTACAGATTCACGGACTCTCGGTTTGTTCAGATTCACGGACTCCCTGCCTGTACAGCGTCACTGAATCCCGGTCTGCAGCGTCACTGATTCCCGGTCTATGCAGAGTCACTGACATCCTGTCTGTTCAAAGTCACTAACTCTCGGTCTGTACAGGGTCAATGATTCCCTGTCTGTACAGATTCACTGACTCCCGGTCCGTACAGAATCACAGACTCCCGTGTTGTACAGAACCACTGAATCACGGTCTGTGCAGAGAACCCGACTCCAGGTCTGTGCACAGTAACTGATTCCAGGTCTGTACAGAACCACGGACACCCGGTCTTTACAGAGTGACCGACTCCCGGTCTGCGAAGAGTCACTGACGCCCGGTCTGTACAGAGTCACCGAGTTCCGGTCCGGACAGAAACACCGATTCCCGGTCTGGACAACGTCACTGAATTCAGGTCTGTAAAGAATCACTGACTCCCCGGCCTGTACAGAGTCACTGTCTTCCTGTCTGTGCAGGGTCACTGAATCCAGGTGATTCAAATGACTCACTGTCTGTACAGAGTCACAGATTCCGGTCTTTACAGGGTCACTGACTCCCGGTCTGTGCAGAGTCACTGACTCCAGCTCTGAACAGAGTGGCTAACTCTCGGTCCGTTCAGAGTTACTGACTCCGGGTCCATGAAGACTCACTGCCTCCCGGTCTGTACAGAATCATTGCCTCCCTGTCTGTGGAGAGTCACTGACATCCCGTCTGGACAAAGTCACTGACTACTGGTCTGTACAGAGTCACTGACTCCCGGTCTGTGAAGAGTAATTGACTTCCGGTCGATGCAGATTCACTGACTCCCGGTCTGTACAGAGTAACTGACTCCCGGTCCGGACAGAATCACTGACTCCCGGTCTGCAAGGAGACAGTGACTCCAGGTCTGTACAGAGTGACTGACTCCCGTCCGGCACAGAATCGCAGAACAACTGACACGCGGTCTGTACAGAGACACTGACTCCAGGTCTGGAAAGAGAAACTGACTCCAGGTTTGGACAGAGTCATTGACTCGAGGTCTGCACAGAGTCGCAGACACCCGGTCTGTACAGAGTCAATGACTCCCGGTCTGTACAGCGTCAATGGCTCCAGGTCTGTCATAGAGTCATAGAGTTATACAGCACGGATAGAGGCCCTTCGGCCCAACGTGTCCGCGCCGGCCATCAGCCCTGTCGACTCTAATCCCATATTCCAGCATTTGGTCCGTAGCCTTGTATGCTATGGCATTTCAAGTGCTCATCCAAATGCTTCTTGAATGTTGTGAGGGTTCCTGCCTCCACAACCCTTTCAGGCAGTGAGTTCCAGACTCCAACCACCCTCTGGGTGAAAAAGTTCTTTCTCAAATCCCCTCTAAACCTCCCGCCTTTTACCTTGAATCTATGTCCCCTTGTTATAGAACCCTCAACGAAGGGAAAAAGCTCCTTAGTATCCATCCTATCTGTGCCCCTCATAATTTTGTACACCTCAATCATGTCCCCCCTCAGCCTCCTCTGCTCCAAGGAAAACAAACCCAATCTTCCCAGTCTCTCTTCATAGCTGAAGCGCTCCAACCCTGGTAACATCCTGGTGAATCTCCTCTGCACCCTCTCCAAAGCGATCACATCCTTCCTGTAGTGTGGCGACCAGAACTGCACACAGTACTCCAGCTGTGGCCTAACCAGTGTTTTATACAGCTCCATCATAACCTCCTTGCTCTGATATTCTATGCCTCGGCTAATAAAGGCAAGTATCCCATATGCCTTCTTTACCACCTTATCTACCTGTTCCGCCGCCTTCAGGGATCTGTGAACTTGCACACCAAGATCCCTCTGACCCTCTGTCTTGCCTAGGGTCCTCCCATTCATTGTGCATTCCCTTGCCTTGTTAGTCCCTCCAAAGTGCATCACCTCGCACTTTTCCGGGTTAAATTCCATTTGCCACTGTTCCGCCCATCTGACCAACCCATCTATATCGTCCTGCAGACTGAGGCTATCCTCCTCGCTATTTACCACCCTACCAATTTTTGTATCATCAGCGAACTTACTGATCATACCTTTTACATTCATATCCAAGTCATTAATGTAGACCACAAACAGCAAGGGACCCAGCACCGATCCCTGTGGTACGCCACTGGCCACAGGCTTCCAGTCACAAAAACAACCTTCGACCATCACCCTCTGCCTTCTGCCACTAAGCCAGTTTTGTATCCAAAGTGCCAAGGCACCCTGGATTCCATGGGCTCGTACCTTCTTGACCAGTCTCCTGTGGGGGACTTTATCGAAGGCCTTACTGAAATCCATGTATACCACATCCACTGCGTTACCCTCATCCACACGCCTAGACACCTCCTAAAAAATTCAATCAAATTAGTCAGACATGATCTTCCCTTGACAAAGCCATGTTGACTAACCCTGATTAATCCTTGCTTCTCCAAGTGGAGACAAATTTTGTCCTTCAGAACTTTTTCCAAAAATTTTCCTACCACTGATGTTAGGCTCACTGGCCTGTATTAGGGTTAGGGTTAGCGTTAGGGTTAGGGTTAGGTTGTATGGTGTGGGCAGGAGGGTAGTTACACCCTCTTGTGTTCGTATTCTCACTCAACTCTTGAGCTTCTTGTCACTTATACCTGACACTTTTGGTTGGCCCACGCTTTGCCTTACCACCTGGCTTCTTTTTCTTGCCGATCTCTTCTTAGTAATTTCTTGATCCGTAATCCTTTGATCCCCCTCTGGGGTTATAATGAGTTCCTGGGTTTTGCCAATTGATGGTCTCTATCTAGTATTTAGTTATTATTTGCTTACTTAAAAATTATTATTGGTGTTGGAACCATACCCTTTATTTTAAGTAGTGTTAGGGTTATGTTGTATTGAGGTTGGGGGGTTCAGGTTAGGGTTAGGGTTGCTGCACTGGGGTTAGTGTTGGGGTTAGGTGAGGGTCAGGGTCGCAGTTAGATTCAGGGCTATATTGGGGTTAGGTTGGGGTGCATCAGGGTTAGGGTTAGGTGTTTAGGGGTGGGGTGGGGTTAGGGTTAAGTTTTAGGGGTAGGGTTGGGTGCATCAGGGTTAGGGTTAGGTGTTTAGGGGTAGGGTAGGGTGCATCACGGTTAGGGTTAGGTGTTTATCGGTGCATCAGGGTTAGGGTTAGGTGTTTAGGGGTAGGGTAGGGTGCATCAGAGTTAGGGTTAGGTGTTTAGGGGTAGGGTAGGGTGCATCAGGGTTAGGGTCCAGGGTCAGAGTTGTGATTAGATTCAGGGCTAGGAGGTTGGAGTTATGGGTTAGGGTTGCATTAGGGGTAGGGTTAAGTGAGGGTCAGGGTTTAGGAGTAGGGTGGGGTGTGTTAGGCTTAGATTTTAGGGGTGGGGTGGGAGATTAGGTTTGCTGTATTAGAGTTACGGTTAGGCTTTAGGGGTAGAGTGGGGTGCATTTGGAGTTAGGATTTGGGATATGGATGTGGTCTGTTTGTAGTTAGGGCTGGGGCTTTGGTCTGTTTGTTGTGGGCAGTGTGGGGTTTAGTGGTTTTGGTTAGCTCAAACAGTAGGGGTTAGCTCTGTTTATTGTGATTAGGGTAGGGTGTGGTTGCGGTTTGAGAGGTTTATCAAGCTGGGGTTGGGATTTGTGGTAATTAAGGTCGGGGCAGTTTTGTTTTTTGATGTTGGATTTCCCCCATTTTAGATCTGATTTAAGCCCTTTGGTAACTGAGTTTGTAGGGTTGTTATCCAGTGTTTTTCCCTCCTCTTCCTTTGTGAGGTTGTCCAGTTCATGTTGGTCTCCAACCCCATAAATTCCAGGGATTCAAGACCATGCTCCATGAAGTGTCGGGAGGTAGGTTTGTATACATCCTTTGTTCTAATATCACTGAGGTGTCCTGTGAGCCTCATCCTTAGACTATTCCCTGTTTCTCCTACATACAAGATGTGGCATTGTTTGCATCGAATTGCATATACAGCATTGTGCTGTTCACATGTAATTCTTTGTTTAATTAGGGCTGCTTTTCCTGTGTGTCTATTTTGTATCATTTTGCGGATTATTAGGTATTTACACGTCCCACATTTTGGGTTTGTGCAGTTCTGGGTTGTCTGTTTTCTTATTCTAGTACGAACCAGCATGTCCCGAAGGTTTCGAGTTCTTTTGTATGCTGACGTTATGTTGTATCGGCTAAGTGTGTCAACATCCTCTTTTAGTTTTCCAAATTGGGTTTTAATCACCCCGTGTATTAGTTTGGTCGTTGTATCGTATGTCGTTATCAGTGGTAGTCTTGCTACTTCTCTGTTTGGCCGTGGGCTATTCAGTCCCCTCAGGAAATCAGACTTAAGGTGCCTGAGGAACCTTTTCGTGTAACCTCTCTGTCTCAGTGCAGTAAATAGGGTTGTGGTGGCTTCCCTAAAGTCCTCTCCGTTTGTGCATATGCGGTGAAAACGTGTCAGTTGTGACTTCACCAGCCCCCGTAAGGTATGTTTTGGATGGTGGCTGTTTATGTGCAGGAGTGTGTGTGTGTCTGTTTCTTTAAAGAATACCTTTGTTGCTAGCTTGTGGCTGTTATTCTCCTGTTGTAATTTAAATACTGTGGTGTCCAGGAAATCCACACTTTCTCTATGTGTTGTAACTTTAAGTTTAATAGATTGGTGGTGACTGTTGAGAATTCCTACAAATTCTTGCAATTCTGTTTCTGTGTGAGTCCAGACTCCCCATATGTCATCCAGGTATCTGTAATAACACATCGGGAGCTTGGAACACTTTTCAAAGACTGTGTTTTCCCAGTCCGCCATGTATATGTTTGCGTAGGCCGGGGCAAATTTCTTGCCCATAGCCGTGCCCTTAATCTGTAGGTAGAATTGCTCCTGGAATTCAAAGTCATTTTTTGTTAGTCCTAGGTGTAATAGCTGGATTATGGCTGCATCTTCTCTGTGGGGTTGGGGGAACTTTCTAAGGATATTTTCCACTGCCTGTATGCCTCTGTCTGTTTCTATGTTTGTGTATAGGCTTTCAATGTCCATGGTAAAGAGTATTGCGTTCGGGGGTACGGTCAGTGAGTTCACTATTTCTATGAAGTGGTAAGTGTCTTTAATGTAGCTCGGGTGCTTCTGTGATAAGGGGTTTAGGAATGAGTCAATGTATTCTGCTATCCTGTAGGATTCACTACCACAGTCTGACACAATTGGTCTTCCTGGTGGTATTTCTCCTGGTACAGTCCATGTGTCAGGGTGCTTGTGTATTTTGGGTAGGATGTAGAATTTTCTGGGTTGTGGTTGTTCCCCTCTTAGGTATTCCATTTGTTTCTGATTTAAGTGTTTAGATCTCTTTAGTTCTGTTAAAATGTTTCCAATCTCTTTTCGTGTGTCCTGGTACATTGGTGCTGTTAATTTAGTGTAGTGGGCTGTATTATTAAGCTGTCTGTGAGCTTCAAGTAGGTATTGTTGCCTATCCATGATCACTATACTACTGCCCTTATCTGCTGGTTTTATGATTATATCTAGATTGTTTCTAAGTTCTATGATTGCCCGTCTCTCTCTTCCAGTGAGGTTTTGCTTGTCTGTCTGTTTAGGGATTTTTTCAATTTGTGATTGAGTCTGTTTAATAAAGTTTAGGATTTCTGGCTCTATTTTATTGTTTGGTGGGGTCCATTCTGATGGTGGTGTAAAAGGTTGCTTGTCTGTTTCTGAATCGCTAAAGTAATCGGTCAGTTTTACTCTCCTGTAAAACCTTTTCAGATCCTCCTGAATTTGTACTTTACAATGTTTTGGGGTTGGAACAAATGTAAGGCCCTTGTTTAAAACCCTCTCCTGTACCTCTGTGGGGTTAAAGAGTTGGGAAATATTAATAACAGTTTTTCCCAGGTTTAATCTACCCTTCTCTTGGGTTAATGTCCTTTTTAGTTTAAACACTTCATCCACTGGTTTATTATGTTATGGGCAGTGCTATCTGTCCAATGGATGTGGTCAGCCCCCACTTTAAAGGATCTAGCATTAATTGCTGGTATGTAATTCTGTTTTTTTATATGCTGGTTAATTCCTCTGATTGTATCCCTCTCCATTTCTGGAAGTAAGTTACTGAAGTTAATTTCCGGCACCCAGATCTGAGCATTTGGGAATGTGCTCTTAGCCAATTTAAGTAATGACTGCAGTTGCTTGGTTGCAGTCAGTGGTCTCTGCGTTCGATTATTAATGCCAACTGAGAGTACCACCTTTTTGGTCTCCGGACAGGCTTCCAATTTGTCCAGAATTGCTGCGACATGAATGAATTTAGCTCCTGGAAAGCTATCAATTTGGGTGGTGGGATTTGGGCATCTTTTTATCTTGGAGAGGTTAGAATCTCCTATTATTAAAATGGATTTTCTGGGTTCCAATTTCCAGATTATGTTTTTTCGGCTGGTGTTGGGGTGCCTCGTCACTCTCTGTGCATGTTCCCCTTCAGAGTCAGGTTCTGCCCCTGTTGGTGTGTTTTCTGTTTCTGTGTCTGCTCCCCCTGCCTCCCCTATTGTGTTCCCTACCTCGGCTACAGCTATTTCTGCCTCTCCTACTGTGTTATCTGTCTGGGCTCTCATTGTTCCTGTCCCCATTTCTGTGTCTATTGGGTTTACCTGTCCGGTCTGGTCGCTCCCTTGTTTCTGTGGAAGGGGTTGTTTTGTGACTTTGATCTCGGGCTCTAAAACTGCTGTATTTCTTGGGATGGTTGGTTTGGTACAGTCTTTCTTTTGTCTCTGTGGGAGCGGTTGGTACGTGACCCTGGTTTTGGGGTACAGGAATGTTGTGCATGGATTTATCCCTGGTGTAGGGGGGGTTCTCCCTCCTGTTTGTTTTGGGTCTGAGGAATCCCTAGTGATTTGGTTTAATACGGTCTGATGTTGGTTCCCCATGTAGTGCTGGGGTCTATGTGGCTCAGGCTCTTGAGAGCCAAGTGTGATGTCCAGGTCACTAATGATGGCCACATTGGAAATCCTGGTCCTTGGCCTGTGGAGTGGGGTAGGGCTGGTCGCCGCCCTGGATGGCGGGGAAGGGGGTGTCGCTGCCCTGGACCACAGGGAAGGGGGGGTTTCGGTGGTCTGCTGGTGGTGTGACGAAGTCGAGCTAGCTGGCCCACGGGGTGGGGGGGTCTGTTGGTGGCGTGACGAAGTCGTGGCAACCTGTGCAAGGGGTGGGGGGGTCTGCCCGTGGCGTGACGAACTCGTGGCAGCTGGTCCAAGGGGTGGGGGGGGCTGTCGGTGGTGTGACGAAGTCGTGGCAACTGGTGCAAGGGGTGGGGGGGTCTGCCGGTGGCGTGCTGAAGTCATGGCAGCTGGCTCAAAGGGTGGGGGGGTCCGTCGGTGGTGTGACGAGGTTGTGGCAGTTGGCTCACGGGCTGGGGGTGTCCGTCGGTGGCATGACAAAGTCGTGGCAGCTGGCCCACTGGGTGGGGGGGGGGGTTTCAGTCCGTCTGCGGCATGAGGGGGCTGTGATCGCAGGCTGGTGGAACAAGGCTGCCCAGGTATTTGGCCTATGGCGTGCGGGCGTCCTAGTCCGTGTGCCGGTCCGCTGTTCTGTCCCCAATTGTGTGCTGGTCCCTTGCTCTGTCAACCGTGATGCTAATCCCACCACATGTCTCTTTGCCTCATCAATTGATTGAATTTTGAATTTATGTCTAAGACTCTTTTTAATCCAATTAGTCCCTTTCGCCATTGCTTCTTCCAGGCGCTCCGTCACTACAGCCTGAGCAAATTCATTTTCTAATTCTTCCAGGTTTGTTGTATAGTGCTCAATTAGAATCTGTCTGGTCTGTTTTGCCCAATTTTCTGAATTCAAAGCCAATTTGGTTAGGGTTTCCTGTGACGGTTTTGCTGGTTTTATGAAGTAGGTTAGTTTATCAGCTTGTTTTAAGATGCCCTTAGGGGGCTGATTCTGGCCCTTTAAGAATATTAGATGGTGGATTGTCTGGAAAATTCTATAAATTATTCTCACTGTTATAGCAAATTCATCCCTGGCTACGGTGAGACACCTATGTGTACCAGGGTCCGACCTCATATGCGTACGGTTGTCAGACAACCTGCATGTGTTCCGCATAGTGTTGGCCATTCCCTGGGTGTAGAAAGGTGCAAAAGGTTTTAAAAGATGTTACTAGCTTCTATTTGGTAATAGAGGTCCCCGCTAGTAACTGTAATCTCACCCCACGGTGGCTCCCTGGCTCAGATGGTCTCCTGCCTGGAACTGCGTCCTCCAAACACTCCCCAGCTCAGCCGGCTGTCCCGCCTGGAAAGGCTCTTTTTCCACCAGTCTCACCTCCCCTCCGGTGGCTCTCTGGCTTCGATGGTTCTCTGCCTGCAACAGTACTATCCAAAAACTCTTTAGTTCAGTCAGTTCTCCGGCCTGGAATCTTTTTTTCTCCGACGTTTTGCTTATCCTTAAGCTTCATCAGGGAGAAAGGATTTTAATTTTGTTTACAGATGCTTTTAAGTCCGGTGCCTTGGACTGGCCCCTCCCCTGTGTGCTACTGTTGGCTGAAGTTTTGTTCCCGCCCACAAGCAGGCTAGCCTTGACCTGGGATTGGTTAGAATTTCTGTCCTGTATGTAATGAGTCCTGTCTCATGCAGGGCTGGCCCCGCCCCCTTCGCTCCACGTGTTCGTTATTTTTAAATTATATTTTTTTAACCTAATGTTTTAATGTTCCTTTAGTTTATTTTAGATGTTTGCGGTGGGGGGGTTATTTTTTTGAGGTAATGCTTTTAAAAATATTGATTTTTAACCTTTGAATCTGTTTTAATGCTCCAGGTCATTCTGGCGCCACGGAGTCTGACTGTCTCCGCTGACCCCGGGGCTTGATTACCTGTCCGCCTCACCTGATTTTTTAAATAAAAACCTGAAGCTACTTCTCCAAACCCCCACCTCCGGCTATGCCTTTTAATTATGAGGGTATTTTAAACAATTAATTAAACTTCCCACCGATTTCCTCCTTTTTAAACCCGCTCGCTCGTTAAACGAAACTCAATCTCCCAGAGTGCCTCACGCGTCGCTCGCTTTTCAGCGGCCGCGCAGAAAAAAACGATTTCCAAGGTCCGATTCCCAAAAAAAAACTCCCGAATACGCCGCCACCCACCCCCCGGGGGGAGAGGAGGGGGAAAGAAAGGCCCCCCAGCCCCAGAGAGACCAAGTAAACCCTTTTATTTACGGGTCTTGCCCTCGTGTTTGACCCGAGAGAACTCCATATCCCAGAATGCTCGCTTTTCAGTCGCTGCGAAAAAAACCCGATTTCAAAGATAAAAATCACCCGGTGAACGCTCAAAATCTAAAGACTAGATAAAGTTATCGGATTCTCACCCGTGTCCCCAACTCCTCCAGATCCCCGGGGAAAGGGTTTCTTTTTAAAAAAAACCCAAGGTCGATATCCAGCAGCTCCCTGCTGTCGCGTTCCCCGCAGCACCAGGCATCTCTTAAAGGGGCCGTCCCCGCATCACCAGGCATCTCTTAAAGGGGCCGTCCCCGCATCAATGTCCAGAGACCGTGTCTTTGGGAACTCCAACTTTTTTCAAAAAAACATGTAATCTTTTGTGCCCTTATTGCTGTCCCAAACCTCGTGGGGGGGGGGGGGGTTGGAAAGATGAGTTCCATGTCTGTCAGTCCCACATTTCCAGCCATGCTTTTTTTTAAGTGCACCTTTTAAAATTATTTTAGATTTTAAAATTTAAAAAACCTCCTCGGTGCTCCCTATTTTTATAAGTTGTTTGCTGCTTTTTTTGTGGGGGGGCGAAAGGGGAACAAAAAGTTATTTAACCATCTACCTCACTGATCAAATTTAGATTTAAGGTATTTGCATGATATATTCTCTGGGTTTTCTTTTCTTGGCATTTATATCTTTTTTTTGTCTGTGGTAATGCAAAGCGTGTCACTCCTGAATGTTAGGTTGTATGGTGTGGCCAGGAGGGTAGTTACACCCTCTTGTGTTCGTATTCTCACTCAACCCTTGAGCTTCTTGTCACTTATACCTGCCACTTTTGGTTGGCCCACGCTTTACCTTACCACCTGGCTTCTTTTTCTTGCCGATCTCTTCTTAGTAATTTCTTGATCCGTAATCCTTTGATCCCCCTCTGGGGTTATAATGAGTTCCTGGGTTTTGCCAATTTATGGTCTCTATGTAGTATTTAGTTATTATTATTGGTGTTGGAACCCTACCCTTTATTTTAAGTAGTGTTAGGGTTATGTTGTATTGAGGTTGGGGGGTTCAGGTTAGGGTTAGGGTTGCTGCACTGGGGTTAGTGTTGGGGTTAGGTGAGGGTCAGGGTCGCAGTTAAGTTCAGGGCTATATTGGGGTTAGGTTGGGGTGCATCAGGGTTAGGGTTAGGTGTTTAGGGGTGGGGTGGGGTTATGGTTAAGTTTTAGGGGTAGGGTTGGGTGCATCAGGGTTAGGGTTAGGTGTTTAGGGGTAGGGTAGGGTGCATCAGGGTTAGGGTTAGGTGTTTAGGGGTGCATCAGGGTTAGTGTTAGGTGTTTAGGGGTAGGGTAGGGTGCATCAGGGTTAGGGTTAGGTGTTTAGGGGTAGGGTAGGGTGCATCAGGGTTAGGGTCCAGGGTCAGAGTTGTGATTAGATTCAGGGCTGGGGGGTTGGAGTTATGGGTTCGGGTTGCATTAGGGGTAGGGTTAATTGAGGGTCAGGGTTTATAAGAACATAAGAACATAAGAAATTGGAGCAGGAGTCGGCCAATCGGCCCCTCGAGCCTGCTCCGCCATTCAATAAGATCATGGCTGATCTGATCCCAACCACAAATCTAAAGAACACAAGAAGTCGGAGCAGGACCCGGCCACATAGCCCCTGGGCCCTCTCCGCCACCCACAGGGCATTGACCGATCCGAACTCAGCTTCATGTCCAATTTCCTGCCCGCTCCCCATAACCCCTAATTCCCTTTACTTCCAGGAAACTGTTTATTTCTGTTTTAAATTTATCTAATGATGTAGCTTCCACAGCTTCCTGGGGCAGCAAATTCCACAGACCTACCACCCTCTGAGTGAAGAAGTTTCTCCTCATCTCAGTTTTGAAAGAGCAGTCCCTTATTCTATGATTATGCCCCCTAGTTCTAGTTTCACCCATCTTTGGGAACATCCTTACTGCATCCACCCGATCAAGACCCTTCACAATCTTATATGTTTCAATATGATCGCCTCTCATTCTTCTGAACTCCAATGAGTAGAGTCCCAATATACTCAACCTCTCCTCATATGTCCGCCCCCTCATCCCCGGGATTAACCGAGTGAACCTTCTTTGTACTGCCTCGAGAGCAAGTATGTCTTTTCTTAAGTATGGAGACCAAAACTGTATGCAGTATTCCAGGTGCGGTCTCACCAATACCTTATATAACTGCAGCAATACCTCCTTGTTTTTATATTCTATCCCCCTAGCAATAAAAGCCAACATTCCGTTGGCTTTCTTGATCACCTGCTGCACCTGCATACCAACTTTTTGATTTTCTTGCACTAGGACCCCCAGATCCCTTTGTACTGCAGTACTTTCCAGTCTCTCGCCATTAAGAAAATAACTTGCTCTCTGATTTTTCCTGCCAAAGTGCATAACCTCACATTTTCCAATATTATATTGCATCTGCCAAATTTCCGCCCACTCACCCAGCCTGTCTATATCCCCTTGCAGGTTTTTTATGTCCTCCTCACTCTCTACTTTCCCTCCCATCTTTGTATCATCTGCAAATTTTGATATGTTGCACTCGGTCCCCTCCTCCAAATCGTTAATATAGATTGTAAAGAGTTGGGGACCCAGCACCGACCCCTGTGGAACACCACTGGTTACTGGTTGCCAGTCCGAAAATGAACCATTTATCCCAACTCTCTGCTTCCTGTTCGATAACCAATCCTCCACCCATGCCAGAATATTACCCCCAATCCCGTGATTTTTTATCTTAAGTAATAATCTTTTATGTGGCACCTTGTCGAATGCCTTCTGGAAGTCTAAATACACTACGTCCACTGGTTCCCCTTTATCCACCCTATACGTTATATCCTCGAAGAACTCAAGCAAATTTGTCAGACATGACTTCCCCTTCATAAAGCCATGCTGACTTTGTCCTATTAAATTATGCTTATCTAAATGTTCCGTTACTGTCTCCTTAATAATAGACTCCAAAATTTTACCCACCACAGATGTTAAGCTAACTGGCCTATAATTTCCAGCCTTCTGCCTACTACCCTTTTTAAATAACGGTGTTACATTAGCAGTTTTCCAATCTGCCGGGACCTCTCCTGAGTCCAGGGAATTTTGGAAAACTATCACCAAAGCATCCACAATCCCTACTGCCACTTCCCTCAAGACCCTAGGATGGAAGCCATCAGGTCCAGGGGATTTATCCGCCTTGAGTCCCATTATTTTACTGAGTACCATCTCTTGAGTGATTTTAATCATATTTAGCTCCTCCCCCCCGAGAGTCCCCTGTTTGTCCAGTGTTGGGATATTCTTAGTGTCCTCTACTGTAAAGACTGAAACAAAATATTTGTTCAGCATTTTTGCCATCTCCATGTTTCCCACCATTAATTTCCCGGTCTCATCCTCTAAGGGACCTATGTTTGCCTTAGCCACCCTTTTTCTTTTTATATAACTATAGAAACTCTTGCTATCTGTTTTTATATTTTTTGCTAATTTCTTTTCATAATCTAACTTCCCTTTCTTAATCAATCCTTTAGTTACTTTTTGCTGTCTTTTGAAGAATTCCCAATCTTCTATCCTCCCACTAAGTTTGGCTACCTTATATGTCCTTCTTTTTAGTCGGATACTATCCTTGATTTCTTTACTTAGCCACGGGTGGCTGTCATTTCTTTTACACCCTTTTTTCCTCAGTGGAATATATTTATTTTGAAAGTTGTAAAATAACTCCCTAAATGAACACCACTGCTCATGTACCGTCTTACCCTTTAATCTATTTTCCCAGTCCACTTTAATCAATTCCGCTCTCATACCATCATAGTCTCCTTTATTCAAGCTCAGTACGCTTGTTTGAGAATCAACCTTCTCACCCTCTAATTGGATATGGAATTCAACCATGTTGTGGTCGCTCGTTCCAAGGGGATCCTTAACTAGGACATTATTAATTAATCCTGACTCATTACACAGGACCAGGTCCAAGGTTGCCTGCCCCCTTGTAGGATCAGTTACATACTGCTCAAGAAATCCATCCCTGATGCACTCAATGAACTCGTCCTCAAGGCTGCTCTGCCCAATTTGATTTGTCCAGTTAATATGATAATTAAAATCCCCCATAATTATGGCTGTTCCCTTATTACATGCCCCGACTATCTCCTGATTAATACTTCTTCCAGCAGAGTTGCAACTATTAGGAGGCCTATATACTACGCCCACTAATGTTTTTTTTCCCTTATTATTCCTTATCTCCACCCAAACTGTTTCATTATCTTGATGCTTTGTCCCAATATCATTTCTCTGTATTACAGTGATTCCTTCCTTTATTAACATAGCCACCCCACCTCCCCTTCCTTCCTGCCTGTCCTTCCTGATTGTTAAATACCCTGGCATATTTAATTCCCAGTCGTTGTCACCCTGCAGCCATGTTTCTGTAATGGCCACAAGATCATACCCATACGTAGTTATTTGTGCCGTTAACTCGTCCATTTTATTACGAATGCTACGTGCATTCAGATAAAGAACTTTCAAATCTGTTTTGTGACGCTTAGTTCCTGCTTTTTCCTTTTTTAACACTTTACCTATTACTCCATACCTTCTGTCCCTTCCTGTTACGCTTTCCTCTCTCTCCCTGCTCAGGTTCCTAACCCCCTGCCACTTTAGTTTAAACCCTCCCCAACAGCACTAGCAAACACTCCTCCTAGGACAGCGGTCCCGGCCCTGCCCAGGTGCAGACCGTCCGGTTTGTACTGGTCCCACCTCCCCCAGAACCGTTTCCAGTGTCCCAGGAATTTGAATCCCTCCCCCTTGCACCATTCCTCTAGCCACGTATTCATTTGAAATATCCTCCTATTTCTACTCTGACTAGCACGTGGCACTGGCAGCAATCCTGAGATTACTACCTTTGAGGTCCTATTTTTTAATTTACCTCCTAACTCCCTATATTCTGCTTTTAGGACCTCATCCCCTTTTTTACCTATATCGTTGGTGCCTATGTGCACCACGACAGCTGGCTGTTCGCCCTCCCCCTCCAAAATGTTCTGTAGCCGCTCCGAGACATCCTTGATCCTTGCACCAGGGAGGCAACACACCATCCTGGAGTCACGGTTGCGGCCGCAGAAACGCCTGTCTATTCCCCTTACAATTGAGTCCCCTATCACTATAGCTCTGCCACTCTTTTTCCTCCCAGCCTGTGCAGCAGAGCTACCCGTGGTGCCAGGAAGTTCGCTGCTGCTGCCTTCCCCTGATAAGTCATCCCCCCCAACAGCATCCAAAGTGGCATATCTGTTTGAGAGGGGGATGGACACAGGGGACCCCTGCACTACCTGCCTGCAACTCTTACTCTTCCTGGTGGTCACCCATTCACTTCCTGCCTGTATACCCTTTACCTGCGGAGTTGGTCACACCGCAGGTAAAGGGTATACCTATATTCTGCTTTTAGGACCTCATCCCCTTTTTTACCTATATCGTTGGTGCCTATGTGCACCACGACAGCTGGCTGTTCGCCCTCCCCCTCCAAAATGTTCTGTAGCCGCTCCGAGACATCCTTGATCCTTGCACCAGGGAGGCAACACACCATTCTGGAGTCTCGGTTGCGGCCGCAGAAACGCCTGTCTATTCCCCTTACAGCAGCAGCCAACGGGGTGTGTTAGGATTAGATTTTAGAGGTGGGGTGGGAGATTAGGTTTGCTGTATTAGAGTTACGGTTAGGCTTTAGGGGTAGAGTGGGGTGCATTGGAGTTAGGATTTGGGATATGGATGGGGTCTGTTTGTAGTTAGGGTTGGGGCTTTGGTCTGTTTGTTGTGGGCAGTGTGGGGTTTAGTGGTTTTGGTTAGCTCAAACAGTAGGGGTTAGCTCTGTTTATTGTGATTAGGGTAGGGTGTGGTTGCGGTTTGAGAGGTTTATCAAGCTGGGGTTGGGATTTGTGGTAATTAAGGTCGGGGCAGTTTTGTTTTTTGATGTTGGATTTCCCCCATTTTAGATCTGATTTAAGCCCTTTGGTAACTGAGTTTGTAGGGTTGTTATCCAGTGTTTTTCCCTCCTCTTCCTTTGTGAGGTTGTCCAGTTCATGTTGGTCTCCAACCCCATAAATTCCAGGGAATCAAGACCATGCTCCATGAAGTGTCGGGAGGTAGGTTTGTATACATCCTTTGTTCTAATAGCACTGAGGTGTCCTGTGAGCCTCATCCTTAGACTATTCCCTGTTTCTCCTACATACAAGATGTGGCATTGTTTGCATCGAATTGCATATACAGCATTGTGCTGTTCACATGTAATTCTTTGTTTAATTAGGGCTGCTTTTCCTGTGTGTCTATTTTGTATCATTTTGCGGATTATTAGGTATTTACACGTCCCACATTTTGGGTTTGTGCAGTTCTGGGTTGTCTGTTTTCTTATTCTACTACGAACCAGCATGTCCCGAAGGTTTCGAGTTCTTTTGTATGCTGACGTTATGTTGTATCGGCTAAGTGTGTCAACATCCTCTTTTAGTTTTCCAAATTGGGTTTTAATCACCCCGTGTATTAGTTTGGTCGTTGTATCGTATGTCGTTATCAGTGGTAGTCTTGCTACTTCTCTGTTTGGCCGTGGGCTATTCAGTCCCCTCAGGAAATCAGACTTAAGGTGCCTGAGGAACCTTTTCGTGTAACCTCTCTGTCTCATTGCAGTAAATAGGGTTGTGGTGGCTTCCCTAAAGTCCTCTCCGTTTGTGCATATGCGGTGAAAACGTGTCAGTTGTGACTTCACCAGCCCCCGAAAGGTATGTTTTCGATGGTGGCTGTTTATGTGCAGGAGTGTGTGTGTGTCTGTTTCTTTAAAGAATACCTTTGTTGCTAGCTTGTGGCTGTTATTCTCCTGTTGTAATTTAAATACTGTGGTGTCCAGGAAATCCACACTTTCTCTATGTGTTGTAACTTTAAGTTTAATAGATTGGTGGTGACTGTTGAGAATACCTACAAATTCTTGCAATTCTGTTTCTGTGTGAGTCCAGACTCCCCATATGTCATCCAGGTATCTGTAATAACACATCGGGAGCTTGGAACACTTTTCAAAGACTGTGTTTTCCCAGTCCGCCATGTATATGTTTGCGTAGGCCGGGGCAAATTTCTTGCCCATAGCCGTGCCCTTAATCTGTAGGTAGAATTGCTCCTGGAATTCAAAGTCATTTTTTGTTAGTCCTAGGTGTAATAGCTGGATTATGGCTGCATCTGGTCTGTGGGGTTGGGGGAACTTTCTAAGGATATTTTCCACTGCCTGTATGCCTCTGTCTGTTTCTATGTTTGTGTATAGGCTTTCAATGTCCATGGTAAAGAGTATTGCGTTCGGGGGTACGGTCAGTGAGTTCACTATTTCTATGAAGTGGTAAGTGTCTTTAATGTAGCTAGGGTGCTTCTGTGATAAGGGGTTTAGGAATGAGTCAATGTATTCTGCTATCCTGTAGGATTCACTACCACAGTCTGACACAATTGGTCTTCCTGGTGGTATTTCTCCTGGTACAGTCCATGTGTCAGGGTGCTTGTGTATTTTGGGTAGTATGTAGAATTTTCTGGGTTGTGGTTGTTCCCCTCTTAGGTATTCCACTTGTTTCTGATTTAAGTGTTTAGATCTCTTTAGTTCTGTTAAAATGTTTCCAATCTCTTTTCGTGTGTCCTGGTACATTGGTGCTGTTAATTTAGTGTAGTGGGCTGTATTATTAGGGTTAGGGTTAGGGTTAGGGTCAGGGTTAGGGTTAGGGTTAGGGTTAGGGTTAGGTTGTATGGTGTGGGCAGGAGGGTAGTTACACCCTCTTGTGTTCGTATTCTCACTCAACCCTTGAGCTTCTTGTCACTTATACCTGCCACTTTTGGTTGGCCCACGCTTTACCTTACCACCTGGCTTCTTTTTCTTGCCGATCTCTTCTTAGTAATTTCTTGATCCGTAATCCTTTGATCCCCCTCTGGGGTTATAATGAGTTCCTGGGTTTTGCCAATTTATGGTCTCTATGTAGTATTTAGTTATTATTTGCTTACTTGAAAATTATTATTGGTGTTGGAACCCTACCCTTTATTTTAAGTAGTGTTAGGGTTATGTTGTATTGAGGTTGGGGGGTTCAGGTTGGGGTTAGGGTTGCTGCACTGGGGTTAGTGTTGGGGTTAGGTGAGGGTCAGGGTCGCAGTTAGGTTCAGGGCTATATTGGGGTTCGGTTGGGGTGCATCAGGGTTAGGATTAGGTGTTTAGGGGTGGGGTGGGGTTAGGGTTAGGTGTTTAGGGGTAGGGTAGTGTGCATCAGGGTTAGGGTTAGGTGTTTAGGGGTAGGGTAGGGTGCATCAGGGTTAGGGTCCAGGGTCAGAGTTGTGATTAGATTCAGGGCTAGGGGGTTAGAGTTATGGGTTAGGGTTGCATTAGGCGTAGGGTTAAGTGAGGGTCAGGGTTTAGGAGTAGGGTGGGGTGTTTTAGGTTTAAATTTTAGGGGTGGGGTGGGAGATTAGGGTTGCTGTATTAGAGTTACGGTTAGGCTTCAGGGGTAGAGTGGGGTGCATTGGAGTTAGGATTTGGGATATGGATGGGGTCTGTTTGTAGTTAGGGTTGGGGCTTTGGTCTGTTTGTTGTGGGCAGTGTGGGGTTTAGTGGTTTTGGTTAGCTCAAACAGTAGGGGTTAGCTCTGTTTATTGTGATTAGGGTAGGGTGTGGTTGCGGTTTGAGAGGTTTATCAAGCTGGGGTTGGGATTTGTGGTAATTAAGGTCGGGGCAGTTTTGTTTTTTGATGTTGGATTTCCCCCATTTTAGATCTGATTTAAGCCCTTTGGTAACTGAGTTTGTAGGGTTGTTATCCAGTGTTTTTCCCTCCTCTTCCTTTGTGAGGTTGTCCAGGTCATGTTGGTCTCCAACCCCATAAATTCCAGGGATTCAAGACCATGCTCCATGAAGTGTCGGGAGGTAGGTTTGTATACATCCTTTGTTCTAATAGCACTGAGGTGCACTGTGAGCCTCATCCTTAGACTGTTCCCTGTTTCTCCTACATACAAGATGTGGCATTGTTTGCATCGAATTGCATATACAGCATTGTGCTGTTCACATGTAATTCTTTGTTTAATTAGGGCTGCTTTTCCCGTGTGTCTATTTTGTATCATTTTGCGGATTATTAGGTATTTACACGTCCCACATTTTAGGTTCGTGCAGTTCTGGGTTGTCTGTTTTCTTATCCTACTCCGAACCAGCATACCTCGAAGGTTTTGACTTCTTCTGTATGCTGACGTTATGTTGTATTGGCTAAGTGTGTCAACATCCTCTTTTAGTTTCCCAAATTGGGTTTTAATCACTCCGTGTATTAGTTTGGTCGTTGTATCGTATGTCGTTATCAGTGGTAGTCTTGCTACTTCTCTGTTTGGCCGTGGGCTATTCAGTCCCCTCAGGAAATCAGACTTAAGTTGCCTGAGGAACCTTTTTGTGTAACCTCTCTGTCTCAGTGCAGTAAATAGGGTTGTGGTGGCTTCCCTAAAGTCCTCTCCGTTTGTGCATATGCGGTGAAAACGTGTCAGTTGTGACTTCACATGCCCCCAAAAGGTATGTTTTGGATGGTGGCTGTTTATGTGCAGGAGTGTGTGTGTGTCTGTTTCTTTAAAGAATACCTTTGTTGCTAGCTTGTGGCTGTTATTCTCCTGTTGTAATTTAAATACTGTGGTGTCCAGGAAATCCACACTTTCTCTATGTGTTGTAACTTTAAGTTTAATAGATTGGTGGTGACTGTTGAGAATGCCTACAAATTCTTGCAATTCTGTTTCTGTGTGAGTCCAGACTCCCCATATGTTATCCAGGTATCTGTAATAACACATCGGGAGCTTGGAACACTTTTCAAAGACTGTGTTGTCAGGGTGCTTGTGTATTTTGGGTAGTATGTAGAATTTTCTGGGTTGTGGTTGTTCCCCTCTTAGTTATTCCACTTGTTTCTGATTTAAGTGTTTAGATCACTTTAGTTCTGTTAAAATGTTTCCAATCTCTTTTCGTGTGTCCTGGTAAATTGGTGCTGTTAATTTAGTGTAGTGGGCTGTATTATTAAGCTGTCTGTGAGCTTCAAGTGGGCACTGTTGCCTATCCATGATCACTGTACTACTGCCCTTATCTGCTGGTTTTATGATTATATCTAGATTGTTTCTAAGTTCTATGATTGCCCGTCTCTCTCTTCCAGTGAGGTTTTGCTTGTCTGTCTGTTTAGGGATTTTTTCAATTTGTGATTGAGTCTGTTTAATAAAGTTTAGGATTTCTGGATCTATTTTATTGTTTGGTGGGGTCCATTCTGATGGTGATGTAAAAGGTTGCTTGTCTGTTTCTGAATCGCTAAAGTAATCGGTCAGTTTTACTCTCCTGTAAAACCTTTTCAGATCCTCCTGAATTTGTACTTTACAATGTTTTGGGGTTGGAACAAATGTAAGGCCCTTGTTTAAAACTCTCTCCTGTACCTCTGTGGGGTTAAAGAGTTGGGAAATATTAATAACAGTTTTTCCCAGGTTTAATCGACCCTTCTCTTGGGTTAATGTCCTTTTTAGTTTAAAGACTTCATCCACTGGTTTATTATGTTATGGGCAGTGCTATCTGTCCAATGGATGTGGTCAGCCCCCACTTTAAAGGATCTAGCATTAATTGCTGGTATGTAATTCTGTTTTTTTATATGCTGGTTAATTCCTCTGATTGTATCCCTCTCCATTTCTGGAAGTAAGTTACTGAAGTTAATTTCCGGCACCCAGATCTGAGCATTTGGGAATGTGCTCTTAGCCAATTTAAGTAATGACTGCAGTTGCTTGGTTGCAGTCAGTGGTCTCTGCGTTCGATTATTAATGCCAACTGAGAGTACCACCTTTTTGGTCTCCGGACAGGCTTCCAATTTGTCCAGAATTGCTGCGACATGAATGAATTTAGCTCCTGGAAAGCTATCAATTTGGGTGGTGGGATTTGGGCATCTTTTTATCTTGGAGAGGTTAGAATCTCCTATTATTAAAATGGATTTTCTGGGTTCCAATTTCCAGATTATGTTTTTTCGGCTGGTGTTGGGGTGCCTCGTCACTCTCTGTGCATCTTCCCCTTCAGAGTCAGGTTCTGCCCCTGTTGGTGTGTTTTCTGTTTCTGTGTCTGCTCCCCCTGCCTCCCCTATTGTGTTCCCTACCTCGGCTACAGCTATTTCTGCCTCTCCTACTGTGTTATCTGTCTGGGCTCTCATTGTTCCTGTCCCCATTTCTGTGTCTATTGGGTTTACCTGTCCGGTCTGGTCGCTCCCTTGTTTCTGTGGAAGGGGTTGTTTTGTGACTTTGATCTCGGGCTCTAAAACTGCTGTATTTCTTGGGATGGTTGGTTTGGTACAGTCTTTCTTTTGTCTCTGTGGGAGCGGTTGGTACGTGACCCTGGTTTTGGGGTACAGGAATGTTGTGCATGGATTTGTCCCTGGTGTAGGGGGGGTTCTCCCTCCTGTTTGTTTTGGGTCTGAGGAATCCCTAGTGATTTGGTTTAATACGGTCTGATGTTGGTTCCCCATGTAGTGCTGGGGTCTATGTGGCTCAGGCTCTTGAGAGCCAAGTGTGATGTCCAGGTCACTAATGATGGCCACATTGGAAATCCTGGTCCTTGGCCTGTGGAGTGGGGTAGGGCTGGTCGCCGCCCTGTATGGCGGGGAAGGGGGTGTCGCTGCCCTGGACCACAGGGAAGGGGGGGTTTCGGTGGTCTGCTGGTGGTGTGACGAAGTCGAGCTAGCTGGCCCACGGGGTGGGGGGGTCTGTTGGTGGCGTGACGAAGTCGTGGCAACCTGTGCAAGGGGTGGGGGGGTCTGCCCGTGGCGTGACGAACTCGTGGCAGCTGGTCCAAGGGGTGGGGGGGGCTGTCGGTGGCGTGACGAAGTCGTGGCAACTGGTGCAAGGGGTGGGGGGGTCTGCCGGTGGCGTGACGAAGCCATGGCAGCTGGCTCAAAGGGTGGGGGGGTCTGTCGGTGGCGTGACGAAGTCGTGGCAACTGGTGCAAGGGGTGGGGGGGTCTGCCGGTGGCGTGCTGAAGTCATGGCAGCTGGCTCAAAGGGTGGGGGGGTCCGTCGGTGGTGTGACGAGGTTGTGGCAGTTGGCTCACGGGCTGGGGGTGTCCGTCGGTGGCATGACAAAGTCGTGGCAGCTGGCCCACTGGGTGGGGGGGGGGGTTTCAGTCCGTCTGCGGCATGAGGGGGCTGTGATCGCAGGCTGGTGGAACAAGGCTGCCCAGGTATTTGGCCTATGGCGTGCGGGCGTCCTAGTCCGTGTGCCGGTCCGCTGTTCTGTCCCCAATTGTGTGCTGGTCCCTTGCTCTGTCAACCGTGATGCTAATCCCACCACATGTCTCTTTGCCTCATCAATTGATTGAATTTTGAATTTATGTCTAAGACTCTTTTTAATCCAATTAGTCCCTTTCGCCATTGCTTCTTCCAGGCGCTCCGTCACTACAGCCTGAGCAAATTCATTTTCTAATTCTTCCAGGTTTGTTGTATAGTGCTCAATTAGAATCTGTCTGGTCTGTTTTGCCCAATTTTCTGAATTCAAAGCCAATTTGGTTAGGGTTTCCTGTGACGGTTTTGCTGGTTTTATGAAGTAGGTTAGTTTATCAGCTTGTTTTAAGATGCCCTTAGGGGGCTGATTCTGGCCCTTTAAGAATATTAGATGGTGGATTGTCTGGAAAATTCTATAAATTATTCTCACTGTTATAGCAAATTCATCCCTGGCTACGGTGAGACACCTATGTGTACCAGGGTCCGACCTCATATGCGTACGGTTGTCAGACAACCTGCATGTGTTCCGCATAGTGTTGGCCATTCCCTGGGTGTAGAAAGGTGCAAAAGGTTTTAAAAGATGTTACTAGCTTCTATTTGGTAATAGAGGTCCCCGCTAGTAACTGTAATCTCACCCCACGGTGGCTCCCTGGCTCAGATGGTCTCCTGCCTGGAACTGCGTCCTCCAAACACTCCCCAGCTCAGCCGGCTGTCCCGCCTGGAAAGGCTCTTTTTCCACCAGTCTCACCTCCCCTCCGGTGGCTCTCTGGCTTCGATGGTTCTCTGCCTGCAACAGTACTATCCAAAAACTCTTTAGTTCAGTCAGTTCTCCGGCCTGGAATCTTTTTTTCTCCGACGTTTTGCTTATCCTTAAGCTTCATCAGGGAGAAAGGATTTTAATTTTGTTTACAGATGCTTTTAAGTCCGGTGCCTTGGACTGGCCCCTCCCCTGTGTGCTACTGTTGGCTGAAGTTTTGTTCCCGCCCACAAGCAGGCTAGCCTTGACCTGGGATTGGTTAGAATTTCTGTCCTGTATGTAATGAGTCCTGTCTCATGCAGGGCTGGCCCCGCCCCCTTCGCTCCACGTGTTCGTTATTTTTAAATTATATTTTTTTAACCTAATGTTTTAATGTTCCTTTAGTTTATTTTAGATGTTTGCGGTGGGGGGGTTATTTTTTTGAGATAATGCTTTTAAAAATATTGATTTTTAACCTTTGAATCTGTTTTAATGCTCCAGGTCATTCTGGCGCCACGGAGTCTGACTGTCTCCGCTGACCCCGGGGCTTGATTACCTGTCCGCCTCACCTGATTTTTTAAATAAAAACCTGAAGCTACTTCTCCAAACCCCCACCTCCGGCTATGCCTTTTAATTATGAGGGTATTTTAAACAATTAATTAAACTTCCCACCGATTTCCTCCTTTTTAAACCCGCTCGCTCGTTAAACGAAACTCAATCTCCCAGAGTGCCTCACGCGTCGCTCGCTTTTCAGCGGCCGCGCAGAAAAAAACGATTTCCAAGGTCCGATTCCCAAAAAAAAACTCCCGAATACGCCGCCACCCACCCCCCGGGGGGAGAGGAGGGGGAAAGAAAGGCCCCCCAGCCCCAGAGAGACCAAGTAAACCCTTTTATTTACGGGTCTTGCCCTCGTGTTTGACCCGAGAGAACTCCATATCCCAGAATGCTCGCTTTTCAGTCGCTGCGAAAAAAACCCGATTTCAAAGATAAAAATCACCCGGTGAACGCTCAAAATCTAAAGACTAGATAAAGTTATCGGATTCTCACCCGTGTCCCCAACTCCTCCAGATCCCCGGGGAAAGGGTTTCTTTTTAAAAAAAACCCAAGGTCGATATCCAGCAGCTCCCTGCTGTCGCGTTCCCCGCAGCACCAGGCATCTCTTAAAGGGGCCGTCCCCGCATCACCAGGCATCTCTTAAAGGGGCCGTCCCCGCATCAATGTCCAGAGACCGTGTCTTTGGGAACTCCAACTTTTTTCAAAAAAACATGTAATCTTTTGTGCCCTTATTGCTGTCCCAAACCTCGTTGGGGGGGGGGGGGGTTTGGAAAGATGAGTTCCATGTCTGTCAGTCCCACATTTCCAGCCATGCTTTTTTTTAAGTGCACCTTTTAAAATTATTTTAGATTTTAAAATTTAAAAAACCTCCTCGGTGCGCCCTATTTTTATAAGTTGTTTGCTGCTTTTTTTGTGGGGGGGCGAAAGGGGAACAAAAAGTTATTTAACCATCTACCTCACTGATCAAATTTAGATTTAAGGTATTTGCATGATATATTCTCTGGGTTTTCTTTTCTTGGCATTTATATCCTTTTTTTGTCTGTGGTAATGCAAAGCGTGTCACTCCTGAATGTTAGGTTGTATGGTGTGGCCAGGAGGGTAGTTACACCCTCTTGTGTTCGTATTCTCACTCAACCCTTGAGCTTCTTGTCACTTATACCTGCCACTTTTGGTTGGCCCACGCTTTACCTTAACACCTGGCTTCTTTTTCTTGCCGATCTCTTCTTAGTAATTTCTTGATCCGTAATCCTTTGATCCCCCTCTGGGGTTATAATGAGTTCCTGGGTTTTGCCAATTTATGGTCTCTATGTAGTATTTAGTTATTATTATTGGTGTTGGAACCCTACCCTTTATTTTAAGTAGTGTTAGGGTTATGTTGTATTGAGGTTGGGGGGTTCAGGTTAGGGTTAGGGTTGCTGCACTGGGGTTAGTGTTGGGGTTAGGTGAGGGTCAGGGTCGCAGTTAAGTTCAGGGCTATATTGGGGTTAGGTTGGGGTGCATCAGGGTTAGGGTTAGGTGTTTAGGGGTGGGGTGGGGTTATGGTTAAGTTTTAGGGGTAGGGTTGGGTGCATCAGGGTTAGGGTTAGGTGTTTAGGGGTAGGGTAGGGTGCATCAGGGTTAGGGTTAGGTGTTTAGGGGTGCATCAGGGTTAGTGTTAGGTGTTTAGGGGTAGGTTAGGGTGCATCAGGGTTAGGGTTAGGTGTTTAGGGGTAGGGTAGGGTGCATCAGGGTTAGGGTCCAGGGTCAGAGTTGTGATTAGATTCAGGGCTGGGGGGTTGGAGTTATGGGTTCGGGTTGCATTAGGGGTAGGGTTAATTGAGGGTCAGGGTTTATAAGAACATAAGAACATAAGAAATTGGAGCAGGAGTCGGCCAATCGGCCCCTCGAGCCTGCTCCGCCATTCAATAAGATCATGGCTGATCTGATCCCAACCACAAATCTAAAGAACACAAGATTCGGAGCAGGACCCGGCCACATAGCCCCTGGGCCCTCTCCGCCACCCACAGGGCATTGACCGATCCGAACTCAGCTTCATGTCCAATTTCCTGCCCGCTCCCCATAACCCCTAATTCCCTTTACTTCTAGGAAACTGTTTATTTCTGTTTTAAATTTATCTAATGATGTAGCTTCCACAGCTTCCTGGGGCAGCAAATTCCACAGACCTACCACCCTCTGAGTGAAGAAGTTTCTCCTCATCTCAGTTTTGAAAGAGCAGTCCCTTATTCTATGATTATGCCCCCTAGTTCTAGTTTCACCCATCTTTGGGAACATCCTTACTGCATCCACCCGATCAAGACCCTTCACAATCTTATATGTTTCAATATGATCGCCTCTCATTCTTCTGAACTCCAATGAGTAGAGTCCCAATATACTCAACCTCTCCTCATATGTCCGCCCCCTCATCCCCGGGATTAACCGAGTGAACCTTCTTTGTACTGCCTCGAGAGCAAGTATGTCTTTTCTTAAGTTTGGAGACCAAAACTGTATGCAGTATTCCAGGTGCGGTCTCACCAATACCTTATATAACTGCAGCAATACCTCCTTGTTTTTATATTCTATCCCCCTAGCAATAAAAGCCAACATTCCGTTGGCTTTCTTGATCACCTGCTGCACCTGCATACCAACTTTTTGATTTTCTTGCACTAGGACCCCCAGATCCCTTTGTACTGCAGTACTTTCCAGTCTCTCGCCATTAAGAAAATAACTTGCTCTCTGATTTTTCCTGCCAAAGTGCATAACCTCACATTTTCCAATATTATATTGCATCTGCCAAATTTCCGCCCACTCACCCAGCCTGTCTATATCCCCTTGCAGGTTTTTTATGTCCTCCTCACTCTCTACTTTCCCTCCCATCTTTGTATCATCTGCAAATTTTGATATGTTGCACTCGGTCCCCTCCTCCAAATCGTTAATATAGATTGTAAAGAGTTGGGGACCCAGCACCGACCCCTGTGGAACACCACTGGTTACTGGTTGCCAGTCCGAAAATGAACCATTTATCCCAACTCTCTGCTTCCTGTTCGATAACCAATCCTCCACCCATGCCAGAATATTACCCCCAATCCCGTGATTTTTTATCTTAAGTAATAATCTTTTATGTGGCACCTTGTCGAATGCCTTCTGGAAGTCTAAATACACTACGTCCACTGGTTCCCCTTTATCCACCCTATACGTTATATCCTCGAAGAACTCAAGCAAATTTGTCAGACATGACTTCCCCTTCATAAAGCCATGCTGACTTTGTCCTATTAAATTATGCTTATCTAAATGTTCCGTTACTGTCTCCTTAATAATAGACTCCAAAATTTTACCCACCACAGATGTTAAGCTAACTGGCCTATAATTTCCAGCCTTCTGCCTACTACCCTTTTTAAATAACGGTGTTACATTAGCAGTTTTCCAATCTGCCGGGACCTCTCCTGAGTCCAGGGAATTTTGGAAAACTATCACCAAAGCATCCACAATCCCTACTGCCACTTCCCTCAAGACCCTAGGATGGAAGCCATCAGGTCCAGGGGATTTATCCGCCTTGAGTCCCATTATTTTACTGAGTACCATCTCCTGAGTGATTTTAATCGTATTTAGCTCCTCCCCCCCGAGAGTCCCCTGTTTGTCCAGTGTTGGGATATTCTTAGTGTCCTCTACTGTAAAGACTGAAACAAAATATTTGTTCAGCATTTTTGCCATCTCCATGTTTCCCACCATTAATTTCCCGGTCTCATCCTCTAAGGGACCTATGTTTGCCTTAGCCACCCTTTTTCTTTTTATATAACTATAGAAACTCTTGCTATCTGTTTTTATATTTTTTGCTAATTTCTTTTCATAATCTAACTTCCCTTTCTTAATCAATCCTTTAGTTACTTTTTGCTGTCTTTTGAAGAATTCCCAATCTTCTATCCTCCCACTAAGTTTGGCTACCTTATATGTCCTTCTTTTTAGTCGGATACTATCCTTGATTTCTTTACTTAGCCACGGGTGGCTGTCATTTCTTTTACACCCTTTTTTCCTCAGTGGAATATATTTATTTTGAAAGTTGTAAAATAACTCCCTAAATGAACACCACTGCTCATGTACCGTCTTACCCTTTAATCTATTTTCCCAGTCCACTTTAATCAATTCCGCTCTCATACCATCATAGTCTCCTTTATTCAAGCTCAGTACGCTTGTTTGAGAATCAACCTTCTCACCCTCTAATTGGATATGGAATTCAACCATGTTGTGGTCGCTCGTTCCAAGGGGATCCTTAACTAGGACATTATTAATTAATCCTGACTCATTACACAGGACCAGGTCCAAGGTTGCCTGCCCCCTTGTAGGATCAGTTACATACTGCTCAAGAAATCCATCCCTGATGCACTCAATGAACTCGTCCTCAAGGCTGCTCTGCCCAATTTGATTTGTCCAGTTAATATGATAATTAAAATCCCCCATAATTATGGCTGTTCCCTTATTACATGCCCCGACTATCTCCTGATTAATACTTCTTCCAGCAGAGTTGCAACTATTAGGAGGCCTATATACTACGCCCACTAATGTTTTTTTTCCCTTATTATTCCTTATCTCCACCCAAACTGTTTCATTATCTTGATGCTTTGTCCCAATATCATTTCTCTGTATTACAGTGATTCCTTCCTTTATTAACATAGCCACCCCACCTCCCCTTCCTTCCTGCCTGTCCTTCCTGATTGTTAAATACCCTGGCATATTTAATTCCCAGTCGTTGTCACCCTGCAGCCATGTTTCTGTAATGGCCACAAGATCATACCCATACGTAGTTATTTGTGCCGTTAACTCGTCCATTTTATTACGAATGCTACGTGCATTCAGATAAAGAACTTTCAAATCTGTTTTGTGACGCTTAGTTCCTGCTTTTTCCTTTTTTAACACTTTACCTATTACTCCATACCTTCTGTCCCTTCCTGTTACGCTTTCCTCTCTCTCCCTGCTCAGGTTCCTAACCCCCTGCCACTTTAGTTTAAACCCTCCCCAACAGCACTAGCAAACACTCCTCCTAGGACAGCGGTCCCTGCCCTGCCCAGGTGCAGACCGTCCGGTTTGTACTGGTCCCACCTCCCCCAGAACCGTTTCCAGTGTCCCAGGAATTTGAATCCCTCCCCCTTGCACCATTCCTCTAGCCACGTATTCATTTGAAATATCCTCCTATTTCTACTCTGACTAGCACGTGGCACTGGCAGCAATCCTGAGATTACTACCTTTGAGGTCCTATTTTTTAATTTACCTCCTAACTCCCTATATTCTGCTTTTAGGACCTCATCCCCTTTTTTACCTATATCGTTGGTGCCTATGTGCACCACGACAGCTGGCTGTTCGCCCTCCCCCTCCAAAATGTTCTGTAGCCGCTCCGAGACATCCTTGATCCTTGCACCAGGGAGGCAACACACCATCCTGGAGTCACGGTTGCGGCCGCAGAAACGCCTGTCTATTCCCCTTACAATTGAGTCCCCTATCACTATAGCTCTGCCACTCTTTTTCCTCCCAGCCTGTGCAGCAGAGCTACCCGTGGTGCCAGGAAGTTCGCTGCTGCTGCCTTCCCCTGATAAGTCATCCCCCCCAACAGCATCCAAAGTGGCATATCTGTTTGAGAGGGGGATGGACACAGGGGACCCCTGCACTACCTGCCTGCAACTCTTACTCTTCCTGGTGGTCACCCATTCACTTCCTGCCTGTATACCCTTTACCTGCGGTGTGACCAACTCGCTAAACGGAGTTGGTCACACCGCAGGTAAAGGGTATACCTATATTCTGCTTTTAGGACCTCATCCCCTTTTTTACCTATATCGTTGGTGCCTATGTGCACCACGACAGCTGGCTGTTCGCCCTCCCCCTCCAAAATGTTCTGTAGCCGCTCCGAGACATCCTTGATCCTTGCACCAGGGAGGCAACACACCATTCTGGAGTCTCGGTTGCGGCCGCAGAAACGCCTGTCTATTCCCCTTACAGCAGCAGCCAACGGGGTGTGTTAGGATTAGATTTTAGAGGTGGGGTGGGAGATTAGGTTTGCTGTATTAGAGTTACGGTTAGGCTTTAGGGGTAGAGTGGGGTGCATTGGAGTTAGGATTTGGGATATGGATGGGGTCTGTTTGTAGTTAGGGTTGGGGCTTTGGTCTGTTTGTTGTGGGCAGTGTGGGGTTTAGTGGTTTTGGTTAGCTCAAACAGTAGGGGTTAGCTCTGTTTATTGTGATTAGGGTAGGGTGTGGTTGCGGTTTGAGAGGTTTATCAAGCTGGGGTTGGGATTTGTGGTAATTAAGGTCTGGGCAGTTTTGTTTTTTGATGTTGGATTTCCCCCATTTTAGATCTGATTTAAGCCCTTTGGTAACTGAGTTTGTAGGGTTGTTATCCAGTGTTTTTCCCTCCTCTTCCTTTGTGAGGTTGTCCAGTTCATGTTGGTCTCCAACCCCATAAATTCCAGGGATTCAAGACCATGCTCCATGAAGTGTCGGGAGGTAGGTTTGTATACATCCTTTGTTCTAATAGCACTGAGGTGTCCTGTGAGCCTCATCCTTAGACTATTCCCTGTTTCTCCTACATACAAGATGTGGCATTGTTTGCATCGAATTGCATATACAGCATTGTGCTGTTCACATGTAATTCTTTGTTTAATTAGGGCTGCTTTTCCTGTGTGTCTATTTTGTATCATTTTGCGGATTATTAGGTATTTACACGTCCCACATTTTGGGTTTGTGCAGTTCTGGGTTGTCTGTTTTCTTATCCTACTACGAACCAGCATGTCCCGAAGGTTTCGAGTTCTTTTGTATGCTGACGTTATGTTGTATCGGCTAAGTGTGTCAACATCCTCTTTTAGTTTTCCAAATTGGGTTTTAATCACCCCGTGTATTAGTTTGGTCGTTGTATCGTATGTCGTTATCAGTGGTAGTCTTGCTACTTCTCTGTTTGGCCGTGGGCTATTCAGTCCCCTCAGGAAATCAGACTTAAGGTGCCTGAGGAACCTTTTCGTGTAACCTCTCTGTCTCAGTGCAGTAAATAGGGTTGTGGTGGCTTCCCTAAAGTCCTCTCCGTTTGTGCATATGCGGTGAAAACGTGTCAGTTGTGACTTCACCAGCCCCCGAAAGGTATGTTTTGGATGGTGGCTGTTTATGTGCAGGAGTGTGTGTGTGTCTGTTTCTTTAAAGAATACCTTTGTTGCTAGCTTGTGGCTGTTATTCTCCTGTTGTAATTTAAATACTGTGGTGTCCAGGAAATCCACACTTTCTCTATGTGTTGTAACTTTAAGTTTAATAGATTGGTGGTGACTGTTGAGAATACCTACAAATTCTTGCAATTCTGTTTCTGTGTGAGTCCAGACTCCCCATATGTCATCCAGGTATCTGTAATAACACATCGGGAGCTTGGAACACTTTTCAAAGACTGTGTTTTCCCAGTCCGCCATGTATATGTTTGCGTAGGCCGGGGCAAATTTCTTGCCCATAGCCGTGCCCTTAATCTGTAGGTAGAATTGCTCCTGGAATTCAAAGTCATTTTTTGTTAGTCCTTGGTGTAATAGCTGGATTATGGCTGCATCTGGTCTGTGGGGTTGGGGGAACTTTCTAAGGATATTTTCCACTGCCTGTATGCCTCTGTCTGTTTCTATGTTTGTGTATAGGCTTTCAATGTCCATGGTAAAGAGTATTGCGTTCGGGGGTACGGTCAGTGAGTTCACTATTTCTATGAAGTGGTAAGTGTCTTTAATGTAGCTAGGGTGCTTCTGTGATAAGGGGTTTAGGAATGAGTCAATGTATTCTGCTATCCTGTAGGATTCACTACCACAGTCTGACACAATTGGTCTTCCTGGTGGTATTTCTCCTGGTACAGTCCATGTGTCAGGGTGCTTGTGTATTTTGGGTAGTATGTAGAATTTTCTGGGTTGTGGTTGTTCCCCTCTTAGGTATTCCACTTGTTTCTGATTTAAGTGTTTAGATCTCGTTAGTTCTGTTAAAATGTTTCCAATCTCTTTTCGTGTGTCCTGGTACATTGGTGCTGTTAATTTAGTGTAGTGGGCTGTATTATTAAGCTGTCTGTGAGCTTCAAGTAGGCACTGTTGCCTATCCATGATCACTATACTACTGCCCTTATCTGCTGGTTTTATGATTATATCTAGATTGTTTCTAAGTTCTATGATTGCCCGTCTCTCTCTTCCAGTGAGGTTTTGCTTGTCTGTCTGTTTAGGGATTTTTTCAATTTGTGATTGAGTCTGTTTAATAAAGTTTAGGATTTCTGGCTCTATTTTATTGTTTGGTGGGGTCCATTCTGATGGTGGTGTAAAAGGTTGCTTGTCTGTTTCTGAATCGCTAAAGTAATCGGTCAGTTTTACTCTCCTGTAAAACCTTTTCAGATCCTCCTGAATTTGTACTTTACAATGTTTTGGGGTTGGAACAAATGTAAGGCCCTTGTTTAAAACCCTCTCCTGTACCTCTGTGGGGTTAAAGAGTTGGGAAATATTAATAACAGTTTTTCCCAGGTTTAATCTACCCTTCTCTTGGGTTAATGTCCTTTTTAGTTTAAACACTTCATCCACTGGTTTATTATGTTATGGGCAGTGCTATCTGTCCAATGGATGTGGTCAGCCCCCACTTTAAAGGATCTAGCATTAATTGCTGGTATGTAATTCTGTTTTTTTATATGCTGGTTAATTCCTCTGATTGTATCCCTCTCCATTTCTGGAAGTAAGGTACTGAAGTTAATTTCCGGCACCCAGATCTGAGCATTTGGGAATGTGCTCTTAGCCAATTTAAGTAATGACTGCAGTTGCTTGGTTGCAGTCAGTGGTCTCTGCGTTCGATTATTAATGCCAACTGAGAGCACCACCTTTTTGGTCTCCGGACAGGGTTCCAATTTGTCCAGAATTGCTGCGACATGAATGAATTTAGCTCCTGGAAAGCTATCAATTTGGGTGGTGGGATTTGGGCATCTTTTTATCTTGGAGAGGTTAGAATCTCCTATTATTAAAATGGATTTTCTGGGTTCCAATTTCCAGATTATGTTTTTTCGGCTGGTGTTGGGGTGCCTCGTCACTCTCTGTGCATCTTCCCCTTCAGAGTCAGGTTCTGCCCCTGTTGGTGTGTTTTCTGTTTCTGTGTCTGCTCCCCCTGCCTCCCCTATTGTGTTCCCTACCTCGGCTACAGCTATTTCTGCCTCTCCTACTGTGTTATCTGTCTGGGCTCTCATTGTTCCTGTCCCCATTTCTGTGTCTATTGGGTTTACCTGTCCGGTCTGGTCGCTCCCTTGTTTCTGTGGAAGGGGTTGTTTTGTGACTTTGATCTCGGGCTCTAAAACTGCTGTATTTCTTGGGATGGTTGGTTTGGTACAGTCTTTCTTTTGTCTCTGTGGGAGCGGTTGGTACGTGACCCTGGTTTTGGGGTACAGGAATGTTGTGCATGGATTTGTCCCTGGTGTAGGGGGGGTTCTCCCTCCTGTTTGTTTTGGGTCTGAGGAATCCCTAGTGATTTGGTTTCATACGGTCTGATGTTGGTTCCCCATATAGTGCTGGGGTCTATGTGGCTCAGGCTCTTGAGAGCCAAGTGTGATGTCCAGGTCCCTAATGTTGGCCACATTGGAAATCCTGGTCCTTGGCCTGTGGGGTGGGGTAGGGCTGGTCGCCGCCCTGGATGGCGGGGAAGGGGGTGTCGCTGCCCTGGACCACAGGGAAGGGGGGGTTTCGGTGGTCTGCTGGTGGTGTGACGAAGTCGAGCTAGCTGGCCCACGGGGTGGGGGGTCTGTCGGTGGCGTGACGCAGTCGTGGCAACTTGTGCGAGGGGTGGGGGGGTCTGCCGGTGGCGTGACGAAGTCGTGGCAGCTGGTCCAAGGGGTAGGGGGGTCTGTCGGTGGCGTGACGAAGTCATGGCAGCTGGCTCCAAGGGTGGGGGGGTGTGTTGGTGGTGTGACGAAGTCGTGGCAACTGGTGCAAGGGGTGGGGGGGTCTGCCGGTGGCGTGCTGAAGTCATGGCAGCTGGCTCAAAGGGTGGGGGGGTCTGTCGGTGGCGTGACGAAGTCGTGGCAACTGGTGCAAGGGGTGGGGGGGTCTGCCGGTGGCGTGCTGAAGTCATGGCAGCTGGCTCAAACGGTGGGGGGGTCTGTCGGTGGCGTGACGAAGTCGTGGCAACTGGTGCAAGGGGTGGGGGGGGTCTGCCGGTGGCGTGCTGAAGTCATGGCAGCTGGCTCAAAGGGTGGGGGGTCCGTCGGTGGCATGACAAAGTCGTGGCAGCTGGCCCACGGGGTGGGGGGGGGGGGGTTTCAGTCCGTCTGCGGCATGAGGGGGCTGTAATCGCAGGCTGGTGGAACAAGGCTGCCCAGGTATTTGGCCTATGGCGTGGGGGCGTCCTAGTCCGTGTGCCGGTCTGCTGTTCTGTCCCCAATTGTGTGCTGGTGCCTTGCTCTGTCAACCGTGATGCTAATCCCACCACATGTCTCTTTGCCTCATCAATTGATTGAATTTTGAATTTATGTCTAAGACTCTTTTTAATCCAATTAGTCCCTTTCGCCATTGCTTCTTCCAGGCGTTCCGTCACTGCAGCCTGAGCAAATTCATTTTCTAATTCTTCCAGGTTTGTTGTATAGTGCTCAATTAGAATCTGTCTGGTCTGTTTTGCCCAATTTTCTGAATTCAAAGCCAATTTGGTTAGGGTTTCCTGTGACGGTTTTGCCGGTTTTATGAAGTAGGTTAGTTTATCAGCTTGTTTTAAGATGCCCTTAGGGGGCTGATTCTGGCCCTTTAAGAATATTAGATGGTGGATTGTCTGGAAAATTCTATAAATTATTCTCACCGCTATAGCAAATTCATCCCTGACTACGGTGAGACACCTATGTGTACCAGGGTCCGACCTCATATGCGTACGGTTGTCAGACAACCTGCATGTGTTCCGCATAGTGTTAGCCATTCCCTGGGTGTAGAAAGGTGCAAAAGGTTTTAAAAGATGTTACTAGCTTCTATTTGGTAATAGAGGTCCCCGCTAGTAACTGTAATCTGACCCCACGGTGGCTCCCTGGCTCAGATGGTCTCCTGCCTGGGACTGCATCCTCCAAACACTCCCCAGCTCAGCCGGCTGTCCCGCCTGGAAAGGCTCTTTTTCCACCAGTCTCCCCTCCCCTCCGGTGGCTCTCTGGCTTCGATGGTTCTCTGCCTGCAACAGTACTATCCAAAAACTCTTTAGTTCAGTCAGTTCTCCGGCCTGGAATCTTTTTTTCTCCGACGTTTCACTTATCCTTAAGCTTCATCAGGGAGAAAGGATTTTAATTTTGTTCACAGATGCTTTTAAGTCCGGTGCCTTGGACTGGCCCCTCCCCTGTGTGCTACTGTTGGCTGAAGTTTTGTTCCCGCCCACAAGCAGGCTAGCCTTGACCTGGGATTGGTTAGAATTTCTGTCCTGTATGTAATGAGTCCTGTCTCATGCAGGGCTGGACCCGCCCCCTTCGCTCCACGTGTTCGTTATTTTTAAATTATATTTTTTTAACCTAATGTTTTAATGTTCCTTTAGTTTATCTTAGATGTTTGGGGTTATTTTTTTTGAGGTAATGTTTTTTAAAATATTGCTTTTTAACCTTTGAATCTGTTTTAATGCTCCAGGTCATTCTGGCGCCACGGAGTCTGACTGTCTCCGCTGACCCCGGGGCTTGATTACCTGTCCGCCTCACCTGATTTTTTAAATAAAAACATGAAGCTACTTCTCCAAACCCCCACCTCCGGCTATGCCTTTTAATTATAAGGGTATTTTAAACAATTAATTAAACTTCCCAACCGCTTTGCTCGTTAAACGAAACTCAATCTCCCAGAATGCCTCACGCGTCGCTCGCTTTTCAGCGGCCGCGCAGAAAAAAACGATTTCCAAGGTCCGATTCCCCAAAAAAACTCCCGAATCCGCCGCCACCCACCCCCCGGGGGGGAGAGGAGGGGGAAAGAAAGGTCCCCCAGTCCCAAAAACCCAAAGTAAACCCTTTTATTTAAGAGCGTTGCCCTCGTGTTTGACCCGAGAGAACTCCATATCCCAGAATGCCTCACGCGGCGCTCGCTTTTCAGCGGCCGCGTGGAACAAAATTTGATTTCCAAGGTCTGATTCCCCATAAAAACTCCCGTAACCGCTGCCACCCGCCCCCCGGGGGGAGAGGAGGGGGAAAGAAAGGTCCCCCAGCCCCAGAGAGACCAAGTAAACCCTTTTATTTACGGGCCTTGTCCTCGTGTTTGACCCGAGAGAACTCCATATCCCAGAATGCCTCACGCGGCGCTCGCTTTTCAGTCGCTGCGAAAAAAAACCCGATTTCAAAGATAAAAATCACCCGGTGAACGCTCAAAATCTAAAGACTAGATAAAGTTATCGGATTCTCACCCGTGTCCCCAACTCCTCCAGATCCCCGGGGAAAGGGTTTCTTTTAAAAAAAACCGAGGTCGATATCCAGCAGCTCCCTGCTGTCGCGTTCCCCGCAGCACCAGGCATCTCTTAAAGGGGCCGTCCCCGCATCACCAGTCTTCTCTTAAAGGGGCCGTCCCCGCATCACCAGTCATCTCTTAAAGGGGCCGTCCCCGCATCAATGTCCAGAGACCGTGTCTATGATTCCTATGGGAACTACAACTTTTTTTTAAAAAATATGTAATCTTTGGTGCCCTTATTGCTGTCCCAAACCTCGTGGAGGGGGGGGGGGTGGTTTGGGAAGATGAGTTCCATGTCTGTCAGTCCCACATTTCCAGCCATGCTTTTTTTTGAGTGCACCTTTTAAATATTTTAGATTTTAAAATTTAAAAAACCTCCTTGGTGCTCCCTATTTTTATAAGTTGCTTGCTGCTTTTTTTGTGGGGGGGCGAAAGGGGAACAAAAAGTTATTTAACCATCTACCTCACTGATCAAGTTTAGATTTAAGGTATTTGCAAGATATATTCTCTGGGTTTTCTTTTCTTGGCATTTATATCTTTTTTTGTCTGTGGTAATGTAAAGCGTGTCACTCCTGAATGTTAGGTTGTATGGTGTGGGCAGGAGGGTAGTTACACCCTCTTGTGTTCGTATTCTCACTCAACCCTTGAGCTTCTTGTCACTTATACCTGCCACTTTTGGTTGGCCCACGCTTTACCTTACCACCTGGCTTCTTTTTCTTGCCGATCTCTTCTTAGTAATTTCTTGATCCGTAATCCTTTGATCACCCTCTGGGGTTATAATGAGTTCTTGGGTTTTGCCAATTTATGGTCTCTATGTAGTATTTAGTTATTATTATTGGTGTTGGAACCCTACCCTTTATTTTAAGTAGTGTTAGGGTTATGTTGTATTGAGGTTGGGGGGTTCAGGTTAGGGTTAGGGTTGCTGCACTGGGGTTAGTGTTGGGGTTAGGTGAGGGTCAGGGTCGCAGTTAGGTTCAGGGCTATATTGGGGTTAGGTTGGGGCGCATCAGGGTTAGGGTTAGGTGTTTAGGGGTGGGGTGGGGTTAGGGTTAAGTTTTAGGGGTAGGGTTGGGTGCATCAGGGTTAGGGTTAGGTGTTTAGGGGTAGGGTAGGGTGCATCAGGGTTAGGGTTAGGTGTTTAGGTGTGCATCAGGGTTAGGGTTAGGTGTTTACGGGTAGGGTAGGGTGCATCAGGGTTAGGGTTAAGTGTTTAGGGGTAGGGTAGGGTGCATCAGGGTTAGGGTCCAGGGTCAGAGTTGTGATTAGATTCAGGGCAAGGGGGTTGGAGTAATGGGTTAGGGTTGCATTAGGGGTAGGGTTAAGTGAGGGTCAGGATTTAGGAGTAGGGTGGGGTGTGTTCGGCTTAGATTTTAGGGGTGGGGTGGGAGATTAGGTTTGCTGTATTAGAGTTACGGTTAGGCTTTAGGGGTAGAGTGGGGTGCATTGGAGTTAGGATTTGGGATATGGATGGGGTCTGTTTGTAGTTAGGGTTGGGGCTTTGGTCTGTTTGTTGTGGGCAGTGTGGGGTTTAGTGGTTTTGGTTAGCTCAAACAGTAGGGGTTAGCTCTGTTTATTGTGATTAGGGTAGGGTGTGGTTGCGGTTTGAGAGGTTAGGGTTAGGGTTAGGGTTAGGGTTAGGGTTAGGGATAGGGTTAGGGTAGTATACATCCTTTGTTCTAATAGCACTGAGGTGTCCTGTGAGCCTCATCCTTAGACTATTCCCTGTTTCTCCTACATACAAGATGTGGCATTGTTTGCATCGAATTGCATATACAGCATTGTGCTGTTCACATGTAATTCTTTGTTTAATTAGGGCTGCTTTTCCTGTGTGTCTATTTTGTATCATTTTGCGGATTATTAGGTATTTACACGTCCCACATTTTGGGTTTGTGCAGTTCTGGGTTGTCTGTTTTCTTATTCTACTACGAACCAGCATGTCCCGAAGGTTTCGAGTTCTTTTGTATGCTGACGTTATGTTGTATCGGCTAAGTGTATCAACATCCTCTTTTAGTTTTCCAAATTGGGTTTTAATCACCCCGTGTATTAGTTTGGTCGTTGTATCGTATGTCGTTATCAGTGGTAGTCTTGCTACTTCTCTGTTTGGCCGTGGGCTATTCAGTCCCCTCAGGAAATCAGACTTAAGGTGCCTGAGGAACCTTTTCGTGTAACCTCTCTGTCTCAGTGCAGTAAATAGGGTTGTGGTGGCTTCCCTAAAGTCCTCTCCGTTTGTGCATATGCGGTGAAAACGTGTCAGTTGTGACTTCACCAGCCCCCGAAAGGTATGTTTTGGATGGTGGCTGTTTATGTGCAGGAGTGTGTGTGTGTCTGTTTCTTTAAAGAATACCTTTGTTGCTAGCTTGTGGCTGTTATTCTCCTGTTGTAATTTAAATACTGTGGTGTCCAGGAAATCCACACTTTCTCTATGTGTTGTAACTTTAAGTTTAATAGATTGGTGATGACTGTTGAGAATACCTACAAATTCTTGCAATTCTGTTTCTGTGTGAGTCCAGACTCCCCATATGTCATCCGGGTATCTGTAATAACACATCGGGAGCTTGGAACACTTTTCAAAGACTGTGTTTTCCCAGTCCGCCATGTATATGTTTGCGTAGGCTGGGGCAAATTTCTTGCCCATAGCCGTGCCCTTAATCTGTAGGTAGAATTGCTCCTGGAATTCAAAGTCATTTTTTGTTAGTCCTAGGTGTAATAGCTGGATTATGGCTGCATCTGGTCTGTGGGGTTGGGGGAACTTTCTAAGGATATTTTCCACTGCCTGTATGCCTCTGTCTGTTTCTATGTTTGTGTATAGGCTTTCAATGTCCATGGTAAAGAGTATTGCGTTCGGGGGTACGGTCAGTGAGTTCACTATTTCTATGAAGTGGTAAGTGTCTTTAATGTAGCTAGGGTGCTTCTGTGATAAGGGGTTTAGGAATGAGTCAATGTATTCTGCTATCCTGTAGGATTCACTACCACAGTCTGACACAATTGGTCTTCCTGGTGGTATTTCTCCTGGTACAGTCCATGTGTCAGGGTGCTTGTGTATTTTGGGTAGTATGTAGAATTTTCTGGGTTGTGGTTGTTCCCCTCTTAGGTATTCCACTTGTTTCTGATTTAAGTGTTCAGATCTCTTTAGTTCTGTTAAAATGTTTCCAATCTCTTTTCGTGTGTCCTGGTACATTGGTGCTGTTAATTTAGTGTAGTGGGCTGTATTATTAAGCTGTCTGTGAGCTTCAAGTAGGTACTGTTGCCTATCCATGATCACTATACTACTGCCCTTATCTGCTGGTTTTATGATTATATCTAGATTGCTTCTAAGTTCTATGATTGCCCGTCTCTCTCTTCCAGTGAGGTTTTGCTTGTCTGTCTGTTTAGGGATTTTTTCAATTTGTGATTGAGTCTGTTTAATAAAGTTTAGGATTTCTGGCTCTATTTTATTGTTTGGTGGGGTCCATTCTGATGGTGGTGTAAAAGGTTGCTTGTCTGTTTCTGAATCGCTAAAGTAATCGGTCAGTTTTACTCTCCTGTAAAACCTTTTCAGATCCTCCTGAATTTGTACTTTACAATGTTTTGGGGTTGGAACAAATGTAAGGCCCTTGTTTAAAACCCTCTCCTGTACCTCTGTGGGGTTAAAGAGTTGGGAAATATTAATAACAGTTTTTCCCAGGTTTAATCTACCCTTCTCTTGGGTTAATGTCCTTTTTAGTTTAAACACTTCATCCACTGGTTTATTATGTTATGGGCAGTGCAATCTGTCCAATGGATGTGGTCAGCCCCCACTTTAAAGGATCTAGCATTAATTGCTGGTATGTAATTCTGTTTTTTTATATGCTGGTTAATTCCTCTGATTGTATCCCTCTCCATTTCTGGAAGTAAGGTACTGAAGTTAATTTCCGGCACCCAGATCTGAGCATTTGGGAATGTGCTCTTAGCCAATTTAAGTAATGACTGCAGTTGCTTGGTTGCAGTCAGTGGTCTCTGCGTTCGATTATTAATGCCAACTGAGAGCACCACCTTTTTGGTCTCCGGACAGGGTTCCAATTTGTCCAGAATTGCTGTGACATGAATGAATTTAGCTCCTGGAAAGCTATCAATTTGGGTGGTGGGATTTGGGCATCTTTTTTATCTTGGAGAGGTTAGAATCTCCTATTATTAAAATGGATTTTCTGGGTTCCAATTTCCAGGTAATGTTTTTTCGGCTGGTGTTGGGGTGCCTCGTCACTCTCTGTGCATCTTCCCCTTCAGGGTCAGGTTCTGCCCCTGTTGGTGTGTTTTCTGTTTCTATGTCTGCTCCCCTTGCCTCCCCTATTGTGTTCCCTACCTCGGCTACAGTTAATTCTGCCTCTCCTACTGTGTTATCTGTCTGGGCTCTCATTGTTCCTGTCCCCATTTCTGTGTCTATTGGGTTTACCTGTCCGGTCTGGTCGCTCCCTTGTTTCTGTGGAAGGGGTTGTTTTGTGACTTTGATCTCGGGCTCCAAAAACTGCTGTATTTCTTGGGATGGTTGGTTTGGTACAGTCTTTCTTTTGTCTCTGTGGGAGCGGTTGGTACGTGACCCTGGTTTTGGGGTACAGGAATGTTGTGCATGGATTTGTCCCTGGTGTAGGGGGGGTTCTCCCTCCTGTTTGTTTTGGGTCTGAGGAATCCCTAGTGATTTGGTTTAATACGGTCTGATGTTGGTTCCCCATGTAGTGCTGTGGTCTATGTGGCTCAGGCTCTTGAGAGCCAAGTGTGATGTCCAGGTCCCTAATGATGGCCACATTGGAAATCCTGGTGCTTGGCCTGTGGGGTGGGGTAGGGCTGGTCGCCACCCTGGATGGCGGGGAAGGGGGGGTCGCTGCACTTGACCACAGGAAAGGGGGGGTTTTGGTGGTCTGCTGGTGGTGTGACGAAGTCGAGCTAGCTGGCCCACGGGGTGGGGGGGTCAGTTGGTGGCGTGACGAATTCGTGGCATCTTGTGCGAGGGGTGGGGGTGTCTGCCGGTGGCATGACGAAGTCGTGGCAGCTGGTCCAAGGGGTGGGGGGGTCTGTCGGTGGCGTGACAAAGTCATGGCAGCTGGCTCAAAGGGTGGGGGGTGTGTTGGTGGTGTGACGAAGTCGTGGCAACTGGTGCAAGGGGTGGGGGGGTCTGCCGGTGGCGTGACGAAGTCATGGCAGCTGGCTCAAAGGGTGGGGCGGTCTGTCGGTGGAGTGACGAAGTCGTGGCAACTGGTGCAAGGGGTGGGGGGGTCTGCCGGTGGCGTGCTGAAGTCATGGCAGCTGGCTCAAAGGGTGGGGGGGTCCGTCGGTGGTGTGACGAGGTTGTGGCAGTTGGCTCACGGGCTGGGGGTGTCCGTCGGTGGCATGACAAACTCGTGGCAGCTGGCCCACGGGGTGGGTGGGGGGTTTCAGTCCGTCTGCGGCATGAGGGGGCTGTGATCGCAGGCTGGTGGAACAAGGCTGCCCAGGTATTTGGCCTATGGCGTGGGGGCGTCCTAGTCCGTGTGCCGGTCCGCTGTTCTGTCCTCAATTGTGTGCTGGTCCCTTGCTCTGTCAACCGTGATGCTAATCCCACCACATGTCTCTTTGCCTCATCAATTGATTGAATTTTGAATTTATGTCTAAGACTCTTTTTAAACCAATTAGTGGCTTTCGCCATCATTTCTTCCAGGCGCTCTGTCACTGCAGCCTGAGCAAATTCATTTTCTAATTCTTCCATGTTTGTTTTATACTGCTCAATTAGAATCTGTCTGGTCTGTTTTGCCCAATTTTCTGAATTCAAAGCCAATTTGGTTAGGGTTTCCTGTGACGGTTTTGCCGGTTTTATGAAGTAGGTTAGTTTATCAGCTTGTTTTAAGATGCCCTTAGGGGGCTGATTCTGGCCCTTTAAGAATATTAGATGGTGGATTGTCTGGAAAATTCTATAAATTATTCTCACTGTTATAGCAAATTCATCCCTGGCTACGGTGAGACACCTATGTGTACCAGGGTCCGACCTCATATGCGTACGGTTGTCAGACAATCTGCATGTGTTCCGCATAGTGTTAGCCATTCCCTGGGTGTAGAAAGGTGCAAAAGGTTTTAAAAGATGTTACTAGCTTCTATTTGGTAATAGAGGTCCCCGCTAGTAACTGTAATCTCACCCCACGGTGGCTCCCTGGCTCAGATGGTCTCCTGCCTGGGACTGCGTCCTCCAAACACTCCCCAGCTCAGCCGGCTGTCCCGCCTGGAAAGGCTCTTTTTCCACCAGTCTCACCTCCCCTCCGGTGGCTCTCTGGCTTCGATGGTTCTCTGCCTGCAACAGTACTATCCAAAAACTCTTTAGTTCAGTAAGTTCTCCGGCCTGGAATCTTTTTTTCTCCGACGTTTCGCTTATCATGAAGCTTCATCAGGGAGAAAGGATTTTAATTTTGTTTACAGCCGCTTTTTAGTCCGGTGCCTTGGACTGGCCCCTCCCCTGTGTGCTACTGTTGGCTGAAGTTTTGTTCCCGCCCACAAGCAGGCTAGCCTTGACCTGGGATTGGTTAGAATTTCTGTCCTGTATGTAATGAGTCCTGTCTCATGCAGGGCTGGCCCCGCCCCCTTCGCTCCACGTGTTCGTTATTTTTAAATTATATTTTTTTTAACCTAATGTTTTAATGTTCCTTTAGTTTATCTTAGATGTTTGGGGTTATTTTTTTTGAGGTAATGTTTTTAAAAATATTGCTTTTTAACCTTTGAATCTGTTTTAATGCTCCAGGTCATTCTGGCGCCACGGAGTCTGACTGTCTCCGTTGAACCCAGGGCTTGATTACCTGTCCGCCTCACCTGATTTTTTAAATAAAAACATGAAGCTACTTCTCCAAACCCCCACCTCCGGCTGTGCCTTTTAATTATAAGGGTATTTTAAACAATTAATTAAACTTCCCACCGCTCGCTCGTTAAACGAAACTCAATCTCCCAGAATGCCTCACGCGTCGCTCGCTTTTCAGCGGCCGCGCAGAAAAAAACGATTTCCAAGGTCCGATTCCCCAAAAAAACTCCCGAATCCGCCGCCACCCACCCCCCGGGGGGGAGAGGAGGGGGAAAGAAAGGTCCCCCAGCCCCAAAAAACCAAAGTAAACCCTTTTATTTAAGAGCGTTGCCCTCGTGTTTGACCCGAGAGAACTCCATATCCCAGAATGCCTCACGCGGCGCTCGCTTTTCAGCGGCCGCGTGGAACAAAATTTGATTTCCAAGGTCCGATTCCCCATAAAAACTCCCGTAACCGCTGCCACCCGCCGCCCGAGGGGAGAGGAGGGGGAAAGAAAGGACCCCCAGCCCCAGAGAGACCAAGTAAACCCTTTTATTTACGGGTCTTGCCCTCGTGTTTGACCCGAGAGAACTCCATATCCCAGAATGCCTCACGCGGCGCTCGCTTTTCAGTCGCTGCGAAAAAAACCCGATTTCAAAGATAAAAATCACCCGGTGAACGCTCAAAATCTAAAGACTAGATAAAGTTATCGGATTCTCACCCGTGTCCCCAACTCCTCCAGATCCCCGGGGAAAGGGTTTCTTTTAAAAAAAACCGAGGTCGATATCCAGCAGCTCCCTGCTGTCGCGTTCCCCGCAGCACTAGGCATCTCTTAAAGGGGCCGTCCCCGCAGCACCAGGCATCTCTTAAAGGGGCCGTCCCCGCATTAATGTCCAGAGACCGTGTCCATGGGAACTACAACTTTAAAAAAAAATATGTAATCTTTTGTGCCCTGATTGCTGTCCCAAACCTCGTGGGGGGGTTGGGAAGATGAGTTCCATGTCTGTCAGACCCACATTTCCAGCCATGCTTTATTTTAAGTGCACCTTTTAAATATTTTAGATTTTAAAATTTAAAAAACCTCCTTGGTGCTCCCTATTTTTATAAGTTGCTTGCTGCTTTTTTTGTGGGGGGCGAAAGGGGAACAAAAAGTTATTTAACCATCTACCTCACTGATCAAGTTTAGATTTAAGGTATTTGCAAGATATATTCTCTGGGTTTTCTTTTCTTGGCATTTATATCTTTTTTTGTCTGTAGTAATGTAAAGCGTGTCACTCCTGAATGTTAGGTTGTATGGTGTGGGCAGGAGGGTAGTTACACCCTCTTGTGTTCGTATTCTCACTCAACCCTTGAGCTTCTTGTCACTTATACCTGCCACTTTTGGTTGGCCCACGCTTTACCTTACCACCTGGCTTCTTTTTCTTGCCGATCCCTTCTTAGTAATTTCTTGATCCGTAATCCTTTGATCCCCCTCTGGGGTTATAATCAGTTCCTGGGTTTTGCCAATTTATGGTCTCTATGTCATATTTAGTTATTATTATTGGTGTTGGAACCCTACCCTTTATTTTACGTAGTGTTAGGGTTATGTTGTATTGAGGTTGGGGGGTTCAGGTTAGGGTTAGGGTTGCTGCACTGGGGTTAGTGTTGGGGTTAGGTGAGGGTCAGGGTCGCAGTTAGGTTCAGGGCTATATTGGGGTTAGGTTGGGGTGCATCAGGGTTAGGGTTAGGTGTTTAGGGGTGGGGTGGGGTTAGGGTTAAGTTTTAGGGGTAGGGTTGGGTGCATCAGGGTTAGGGTTAGGTGTTTAGGGGTAGGGTAGGGTGCATCAGGGTTAGGGTTAGGTGTTTAGGGGTAGGGTAGGGTGCATCAGGGTTAGGGTCCAGGGTCAGATTTGTGATTAGATTCAGGGCTGGGGGGTTGGAGTTATGGGTTAGGGTTGCATTAGGGGTAGGGTTAAGTGAGGGTCAGGGTTTAGGAGTAGGGTGGGGTGTGTTAGGCTTAGATTTTAGGGGTGGGGTGGGAGATTAGGTTTGCTGTATTAGAGTTACGGTTAGGCTTTAGGGGTAGAGTGGGGTGCATTTGGAGTTAGGATTTGGGATATGGATGGGGTCTGTTTGTAGTTAGGGTTGGGGCTTTGGTCTGATTGTAGTGGGCAGTGTGGGGTTTAGTGGTTTTGGTTAGCTTAAACAGTAGGGGTTAGCTCTGTTTATTGTGATTAGGGTAGGGTGTGGTTGCGGTTTGAGAGGTTTATCAAGCTGGGGTTGGGATTTGTGGTAATTAAGGTCGGGGCAGTTTTGTTTTTTGATGTTGGATTTCCCCCATTTTAGATCTGATTTAAGCCCTTTGGTAACTGAGTTTGTAGGGTTGTTATCCAGTGTTTTTCCCTCCTCTTCCTTTGTGAGGTTGTCCAGTTCATGTTGGTCTCCAACCCCATAAATTCCAGGGATTCAAGACCATGCTCCATGAAGTGTCGGGAGGTAGGTTTGTATACATCCTTTGTTCTAATAGCACTGAGGTGCCCTGTGAGCCTCATCCTTAGACTATTCCCTGTTTCTCCTACATACAAGATGTGGCATTGTTTGCATCGAATTGCATATACAGCATTGTGCTGTTCACATGTAATTCTTTGTTTAATTAGGGCTGCTTTTCCTGTGTGTCTATTTTGTATCATTTTGCGGATTATTAGATATTTACACGTCCCACATTTTGGGTTTGTGCAGTTCTGGGTTGTCCGTTTTCTTATCCTACACCGAACCAGCATGTCCCGAAGGTTTCGAGTTCTTTTGTATGCTGACGTTATGTTGTATCGACTAAGTGTGTCAACATCCTCTTTTAGTTTCCCAAATTGGGCTTTAATCACTCCGTGTATTAGTTTGGTCGTTGTATCGTATGTCGTTATCAGTGGTAGTCTGGCTACTTCTCTGTTTGGCCGTGGGCTATTCAGTCCCCTCAGGAAATCAGACTTAAGGTGCCTGAGGAACCTTTTTGTGTAACCTCTCTGTCTCAGTGCAGTAAATAGGGTTGTGGTGGCTTCCCTAAAGTCCTCTCCGTTTGTGCATATGCGGTGAAAACGTGTCAGTTGTGACTTCACCAGCCCCCGAAAGGTATGTTTTGGATGGTGGCTGTTTATGTGCAGGAGTGTGTGTGTGTGTCTGTTTCTTTAAAGAATACCTTTGTTGCTAGCTTGTGGCTGTTATTCTCCTGATGTAATTTAAATACTGTGGTGTCCAGGAAATCCACACTTTCTCTATGTGTTGTAACTTTAAGTTTAATAGATTGGTGGTGACTGTTGAGAATACCTACAAATTCTTGCAATTCTGTTTCTGTGTGAGTCCAGACTCCCCATATGTCATCCAGGTATCTGTAATAACACATCGGGAGCTTGGAACACTTTTCAAAGACTGTGTTTTCCCAGTCTGCCATGTATATGTTTGCGTAGGCCTGGGCAAATTTCTTGCCCATAGCCGTGCCCTTAATCTGTTGGTAGAATTATTCCTGGAATTCAAAGTCATTTTTTGTTAGTCCTAGGTGTAATAGCTGGATTATGGCTGCATCTGGTCTGTAGGGTTGGGGGAACTTTCTAAGGATATTTTCCACTGCCTGTATGCCTCTGTCTGTTTCTATGTTTGTGTATAGGCTTTCAATGTCCATGGTAAAGAGTATTGCGTTCGGGGGTACGGTCAGTGAGTTCACTATTTCTATGAAGTGGTAAGTGTCTTTAATGTAGCTAGGGTGCTTCTGTGATAAGGGGTTTAGGAATGAGTCAATGTATTCTGCTATCCTGTAGGATTCACTACCACAGTCTGACACAATTGGTCTTCCTGGTGGTATTTCTCCTGGTACAGTCCATGTGTCAGGGTGCTTGTGTATTTTGGGTAGTATGTAGAATTTTCTGGGTTGTGGTTGTTCCCCCCTTAGGTATTCCACTTGTTTCTGATTTAAGTGTTTAGATTTCTTTAGTTCTGTTAAAATGTTTCCAATCCCTTTTCGTGTGTCCTGGTAAATTGGTCCTGCTAATTTAGTGCAGTGGGCTGTATTATTAAGCTGTCTGTGAGCTTCAAGTAGATACTGTTGCCTATCCATGATCACTATACTACTGCCCTTATCTGCTGGTTTTATGATTATATCTAGATTGTTTCTAAGTTATATGATTGCCCGTCTCTCTCTTCCAGTGAGGTTTTGCTTGTCTGTCTGTTTAGGGATTTTTTCAATTTGTGATTGAGTCTGTTTAATAAAGTTTAGGATTTCTGGCTCTATTTTATTGTTTGGTGGGGTCCATTCTGATGGTGGTGTAAAAGGTTGCTTGTCTGTTTCTGAATCGCTAAAGTAATCGGTCAGTTTTACTCTCCTGTAAAACCTTTTCAGATCTTCCTGAATTTGTACTTTACAATGTTTTGGGGTTGGAACAAATGTAAGGCCCTTGTTTAAAACCCTCTCCTGTACCTCTGTGGGGTTAAAGAGTTGGGAAATATTAAAAATAGTTTTTCCCAGGTTTAACCTACCCTTCTCTTGGGTTAATGTCCTTTTTAGTTTAAACACTTCATCCACTGGTTTATTATGTTATGGGCAGTGCTATCTGTCCAATGGATGTGGTCAGCCCCCACTTTAAAGGATCTAGCGTTAATTGCTGGTATGTAATTCTGTTTTTTTATATGCTGGTTAATGCCTCTGATTCTATCCCTCTCCATTTCTGGAAGTAAGTTACTGAAGTTAATTTCCGGCACCCAGATCTGAGCATTTGGGAATGTGCTCTTAGCCAATTTCAGTAATGACTGCAGTTGCTTGGTTGCAGTCAGTGGTCTCTGCGTTCGATTATTAATGCCAACTGAGAGCACCACCTTTTTGGTCTCCGGACAGGGTTCCAATTTGTCCAGAATTGCTGTGACATGAATGAATTTAGCTCCTGGAAAGCTATCAATTTGGGTGGTGGGATTTGGGCATCTTTTTATCTTGGAGAGGTTAGAATCTCCTATTATTAAAATGGATTTTCTGGGTTCCAATTTCCAGGTAATGTTTTTTCGGCTGGTGTTGGGGTGCCTCGTCACTCTCTGTGCATCTTCCCCTTCAGAGTCAGGTTCTGCCCCTGTTGGTGTGTTTTCTGTTTCTATGTCTGCTACCCCTGCCTCCCCTATTGTGTTCCCTACCTCGGCTTCAGCTATTTCTGCCTCTCCTACTGTGTTATCTGTCTGGGCTCTCATTGTTCCTGTCCCCATTTCTGTGTCAATTGGGTTTACCTCTCCGGTCTGGTCGCTCCTTTGTTTCTGTGGAAGGGGTTGTTTTGTGACTCTGATCTCGGGCTCTAGAACTGCTGTATTTCTTGGGATGGTTGGTTTGGTACAGTCTTTCTTTTGTCTCTGTGGGAGCGGTTGGTACGTGACCCTGGTTTTGGGGTACAGGAATGTTGTGCATGGATTTGTCCCTGGTGTAGGAGGGGTTCTCCCTTCTGTTTGTTTTGGGTCTGAGGAATCCCTAGTGATTTGGTTTAATACGGTCTGATGTTGGTTCCCCATGTAGTGCTTGGGTCTACGTGGCTCAGGCTCTTGAGAGCCAAGTGTGATGTCCAGGTCCCTAATGATGGCCACATTGGAAATCCTGGTCCTTGGCCTGTGGGGTGGGGTAGGGCTAGTCGCCGCCATGGATGGCGGGGAAGGGGGGGTCACTGCCCTGGACCGCAAGGAAGGGGGTGTTTCGGTGGTCTGCTGGTGGTGTGATGAAGTCGGGGTAGCTGGCCCACGGGGTGGGGGGGTCTGTCGGTGGCGTGACGAAGTCGTGGCAACTGGTCCAAGGGGTGAGGGGGTCTGTCGGTGGCGTGACGAAGTCATGGCAGCTGGCTCAAAGGGTGGGGGGGGGTGTTGGTGGTGTGACGAAGTCGTGGCAACTGGTGCAAGGGGTGGGGGGGTCCGTCGGTGGCATGACCAAGTCATGGCCGCTGGTTCAAAGGGTGGGGGGGTGTGTTGGTGGTGTGACGAAGTCGTGGCAACTGGTGCAAGGGGTGGGGGGGGTCTGCCGGTGGCGTGCTGAAGTCATGGCAGCTGGCTCAAAGGGTGGGGGGGGTGTCGGTGGCGTGACGAGGTTGTGGCAGTTGGCTCACGGGGTGGGGGTGTCCGTCGGTGGCGTGACAAAGTCGTGGCAGCTGGCCCACGGGGTGGGGGGGGGGGTTTCAGTCCGTCTGCGGCATGAGGGGGCTGTGATCGCAGGCTGGTTGAACAAGGCTGCCCAGGTATTTGGCCTATGGCGTGGGGGCGTCCTAGTCCGTGTGCCGGTCCGCTGTTCTGTCCTCAATTGTGTGCTGGTCCCTTGCTCTGTCAACCGTGATGCTAATCCCACCACATGTCTCTTTGCCTCATCAATTGATTGAATTTTGAATTTATGTCTAAGACTCTTTTTAAACCAATTAGTGGCTTTCGCCATCATTTCTTCCAGGCGCTCTGTCACTGCAGCCTGAGCAAATTCATTTTCTAATTCTTCCATGTTTGTTTTATAGTGCTCAATTAGAATCTGTCTGGTCTGTTTTGCCCAATTTTCTGAATTCAAAGCCAATTTGGTTAGGGTTTCCTGTGACGGTTTTGCCGGTTTTATGAAGCAGGTTAGTTTATCAGCTTGTTTTAAGATGCCCTTAGGGGGCTGATTCTGGCCCTTTAAGAATATTAGATGGTGGATTGTCTGGAAAATTGTATAAATTATTTTCACTGTTGTAGAAAATTCATCCCTGGCTACGGGGAGACACCTATGTGTACCAGGGTCCGACCTCATATGCGTACGGTTGTCAGACAACCTGCATGTGTTCCGCATATTGTTAGCCATTCTCTGGGTGTAGAAAGGTGCAAAATGTTTTAAAAGATGTTACTAGCTTCTATTTGGTAATGGAGGTCCCCGCTAGTAACTGTAATCTCACCCCACGGTGGCTCCCTGGCTCAGATAGTCTCCTGCCTCGGACTGCGTCCTCCAAACACTCCCCAGCTCAGCCGGCTGTCCCGCCTGGAAAGACTCTTTTTCCACCGGTCTCACCTCCCCTCCGGTGGCTCTCTGGCTTCGATGGTTCTCTGCCTGCAACAGTACTATCCAAAAACTCTTTAGATCAGTAAGTTCTCCGGCCTGGAATCTTTTTTACTCCGACGTTTCGCTTATCCTTAAGCTTCATCAGGGAGAAAGGATTTTAATTTTGTTTACAGCCGCTTTTCAGTCCGGTGCCTTGGACTGGCCCCTCCCCTGTGTGCTACTGTTGGCTGAAGTTTTGTTCCCGCCCACAAGCAGGCTAGCCTTGACCTGGGATTGGTTAGAATTTCTGTCCTGTATGTAATGAGTCCTGTCTCATGCAGGGCTGGCCCCGCCCCCTTCGCTCCACGTGTTCGTTATTTTTAAATTATATTTTTTTAACCTAATGTTTTAATGTTCCTTCAGTTGATCTTAGATGTTTGGGGTTATTTTTTTTTAGGAAATGTTTTTAAAAATATTGCTTTTTAACCTTTGAATCTGTTTTAATGCTCCAGGTCATTCTGGCGCCACGGAGTCTGACTGTCTCCGCTGACCCCGGGGCTTGATTACCTGTCCGCCTCACCTGATTTTTTAATTAAAAACATGAAGCTACTTCTCCAAATCCCCACCTCCGGCTATGTATTTTAATTATAAGGGTATTTTAAACAATTAATTAAACTTCCCACCGATTTCCTCCTTTTTAAACCCGCTCGCTCGTTAAACGAAACTCAATCTCCCAGAATGCCTCACGCGGCGCTCGCTTTTCAGCGGCCGCGCAGAAAAAACCGATTTCCAAGGTCCGATTCCCCAAAAAACTCCCGAATCCGCCGCCACCCACCCCCCGGGGGGGAGAGGAGGGGGAACGAAAGGTCCCCCAGCCCCAAAAACCCAAAGTAAACCCTTTTATTTAAGAGCGTTGCCCTCGTGTTTGACCCGAGAGAACTCCATATCCCAGAATGCCTCACGCGGCGCTCGCTTTTAAGTCGCTGCGAAAAAAAACCGATTTCAAAGATAAAAATCACCCGGTGAACGCTCAAAATCTAAAGACTAGATAAAGTTATCGGATTCTCACCCGTGTCCCCAACTCCTCCAGATCCCCGGGGAAAGGGTTTCTTTTAAAAAAACCGAGGTCGATATCCAGCAGCTCCCTGCTGTCGCGTTCCCCGCAGCACCAGGCATCTCTTAAAGGGGCCGTCCCCGCAGCACCAGGCATCTCTTAAAGGGCCCCTCCCCGCATCAATGTCCAGAGACCGTGTCTATGGGAACTACAACTTTTTTTTAAAATGTAATCTTTTGTGCCCTTATTGCTGTCCCAAACCACGGGGGGGGGGGTGGGTTTGGGAAGATGAGTTCCATGTCTGTCAGACCCACGTTTCCAGCCATGTTTTATTTTAAGTGCACCTTTTAAACATTTTAGATTTTAAAATTTAAAAAACCTCCTTGGTGCTCCCTATTTTTATAAGTTGCTTGCTGCTTTTTTTTGTGGGGGGGCGAAAGGGGAACAAAAAGTTATTTAACCATCTACCTCACTGATCAAGTTTAGATTTAAGGTATTTGCAAGATATATTCTCTGGGTTTTCTTTTCTTGGCATTTATATCTTTTTTTGTCTGTGGTAATGTAAAGCGTGTCACTCCTGAATGTTAGGTTGTATGGTGTGGGCAGGAGGGTAGTTATACCCTCTTGTGTTCGTATTCTCACTCAACCCTTGAGCTTCTTGTCACTTATACCTGCCACTTTTGGTTGGCCCACGCTTTACCTTACCACCTGGCTTCTTTTTCTTGCCGATCTCTTCTTAGTAATTTCTTGATCCGTAATCCTTTGATCCCCCTCTGGGGTTATAATCAGTTCCTGGGTTTTGCCAATTTATGGTCTCTATGTAGTATTTAGTTATTATTATTGGTGTTGGAACCCTACCCTTTATTTTAAGTAGTGTTAGGGTTATGTTGTATTGAGGTTGGGGGGTTCAGGTTAGGGTTAGGGTTGCTGCACTGGGGTTAGTGTTGGGGTTAGGTGAGGGTCAGGGTCGCAGTTAGGTTCAGGGCTATATTGGGGTTAGGTTGGGGTGCATCAGGGTTAGGGTTAGGTGTTTAGGGGTGGGGTGGGGTTAGGGTTAAGTTTTAGGGGTAGGGTTGGGTGCATCAGGGTTAGGGTTAGGTGTTTAGGGGTAGGGTAGGGTGCATCAGGGTTAGGGTTAGGTGTTTAGGGGTAGGGTAGGGTGCATCAGGGTTAGGGTCCAGGGTCAGAGTTGTGATTAGATTCAGGGCTGGGGGGTTGGAGTTATGGGTTAGGGTTGCATTAGGGGTAGGGTTAAGTGAGGGTCAGGGTTTAGGAGTAGGGTGGGGTGTGTTAGGCTTAGATTTTAGGGGTGGGGTGGGAGATTAGGTTTGCTGTATTAGAGTTACGGTTAGGCTTTAGGGGTAGAGTGGGATGCATTTGGAGAGTTGTGATTAGATTCAGGGCTGGGGGGTTGGAGTTATGGGTTAGGGTTGCATTAGGGGTAGGGTTAAGTGAGGGTCAGGGTTTAGGAGTAGGGTGGGGTGTGTTAGGCTTAGATTTTAGGGGTGGGGTGGGAGATTAGGTTTGCTGTATTAGAGTTACGGTTAGGCTTTAGGGGTAGAGTGGGGTGCATTTGGAGTTAGGATTTGGGATATGGATGTGGTCTGTTTGTAGTTAGGTTTGGGGCTTTGGTCTGTTTGTTGTGGGCAGTGTGGGGTTTAGTGGTTTTGGTTAGCTTAAACAGTAGGGGTTAGCTCTGTTTATTGTGATTAGGGTAGGGTGTGGTGTGGTTGCGGTTTGGGAGGTTTATCAAGTTGGGGTTGGGATTTGTGGTAATTAAGGTCGGGGCAGTTTTGTTTTTTGATGTTGGATTTCCCCCATTTTAGATCTGATTTAAGCCCTTTGGTAACTGAGTTTGTAGGGTTGTTATCCAGTGTTTTTCCCTCCTCTTCCTTTGTGAGGTTGTCCAGTTCATTTTGGTCTCCAACCCCATAAATTCCAGGGATTCAAGACCATGCTCCATGAAGTGTCGGGAGGTAGGTTTGTATATATCCTTTGTTCTAATAGCACTGAGGTGCCCTGTGAGCCTCATCCTTAGACTATTCCCTGTTTCTCCTACATACAAGATGTGGCATTGTTTGCATCGAATTGCATAAACAGCATTGTGCTGTTCACATGTAATTCTTTGTTTAATTAGGGCTGCTTTTCCTGTGTGTCTATTTTGTATCATTTTGCGGATTATTAGGTATTTACACGTCCCACATTTTGGGTTTGTGCAGTTCTGGGTTGTCTGTTTTCTTATCCTACTCCGAACCAGCATGTCGCGAAGGTTCCGAGTTCTTTTGTATGCCGACGTTATGTGGTATCGACTAAGTGTGTCAACATCCTCTTTTAGTTTCCCAAATTGGGTTTTAATCACTCCGTGTATTAGTTTGGTCATTGTATCGTATGTCGTTATCAGTGGTAGTCTTGCTACTTCTCTGTTTGGCCGTGGGCTATTCAGTCCCCTCAGGAAATCAGACTTAAGGTGCCTGAGGAACCTTTTTGTGTAACCTCTCTGTCTCAGTGCAGTAAATAGGGTTGTGGTGGCTTCCCTAAAGTCCTCTCCGTTTGTGCATATGCGGTGAAAACGTGTCAGTTGTGACTTCACCAGCCCCCGAAAGGTATGTTTTGGATGGTGGCTGTTTATGTGCAGGAGTGTGTGTGTGTCTGTTTCTTTAAAGAATACCTTTGTTGCTAGCTTGTGGCTGTTATTCTCCTGTTGCAATTTAAATACTGTGGTGTCCAGGAAATCCACACTTTCTCTATGTGTTGTAACTTTAAGTTTAATAGATTGGTGGTGACTGTTGAGAATACCTACAAATTCTTGCAATTCTGTTTCTGTGTGAGTCCAGACTCCCCATATGTCATCCAGGTATCTGTAATAACACATCGGGAGCTTGGAACACTTTTCAAAGACTGTGTTTTCCCAGTCTGCCATGTATATGTTTGCGTAGGCCGGGGCAAATTTCTTGCCCATAGCCGTGCCCTTAATCTGTAGGTAGAATTGCTCCTGGAATTCAAAGTCATTTTTTGTTAGTCCTAGGTGTAATAGCTGGATTATGGCTGCATCTGGTCTGTGGGGTTGGGGGAACTTTCTAAGGATATTTTCCACTGCCTGTATGCCTCTGTCTGTTTCTATGTTTGTGTATAGGCTTTCAATGTCCATGGTAAAGAGTATTGCGTTCGGGGGTACGGTCAGTGAGTTCACTATTTCTATGAAGTGGTAAGTGTCTTTAATGTAGCTAGGGTGCTTCTGTGATAAGGGGTTTAGGAATGAGTCAATGTATTCTGCTATCCTGTAGGATTCACTACCACAGTCTGACACAATGGGTCTTCCTGGTGGTATTTCTCCTGGTACAGTCCATGTGTCAGGGTGCTTGTGTATTTTGGGTAGTATGTAGAATTTTCTGGGTTGTGGTTGTTCCCCCCTTAGGTATTCCACTTGTTTCTGATTCAAGTGTTTAGATTTCTTTAGTTCTGTTAAAATGTTTCCAATCTCTTTTCGTGTGTCCTGGTAAATTGGTCCTGCTAATTTCGTGTAGTGGGCTGTATTATTAAGCTGTCTGTGAGCTTCAAGTAGATACTGTTGCCTATCCATGATCACTATACTACTGCCCTTATCTGCTGGTTTTATGATTATATCTAGATTGTTTCTAAGTTCTATGATTGCCCGTCTCTCTCTTCCAGTGAGGTTTTGCTTGTCTGTCTGTTTAGGGATTTTTTCAATTTGTGATTGAGTCTGTTTAATAAAGTTTAGGATTTCTGGCTCTATTTTATTGTTTGGTGGGGTCCATTCTGATGGTGGTGTAAAAGGTTGCTTGTCTGTTTCTGAATCGCTAAAGTAATCGGTCAGTTTTACTCTCCTGTAAAACCTTTTCAGATCTTCCTGAATTTGTACTTTACAATGTTTTGGGGTTGGAACAAATGTAAGGCCCTTGTTTAAAACCCTCTCCTGTACCTCTGTGGGGTTAAAGAGTTGGGAAATATTAATAACAGTTTTTCCCAGGTGTAATCTACCCTTCTCTTGGGTTAAAGTCCTTTTTAGTTTAAAGACTTCATCCACTGGTTTATTATGTTATGGGCAGTGCTATCTGTCCAATGGATGTGGTCAGCCCCCACTTTAAAGGATCTAGCATTAATTGCTGGTATGTAATTCTGTTTTTTTATATGCTGGTTAATTCCTCTGATTGTATCCCTCTCTGTTTCTGGAAGTAAGTTACTGAAGTTAATTTCCGGCACCCAGATCTGAGCATTTGGGAATGTGCTCTTAGCCAATTTAAGTAATGACTGCAGTTGCTTGGTTGCAGTCAGTGGTCTCTGCGTTCGATTATTAATGCCAACTGAGAGCACCACCTTTTTGGTCTCCGGACAGGGTTCCAATTTGTCCAGAATTGCTGTGACATGAATGAATTTAGCTCCTGGAAAGCTATCAATTTGGGTGGTGGGATTTGGGCATCTTTTTATCTTGGAGAGGTTGGAATCTCCTATTATTAAAATGGATTTTCTGGGTTCCAATTTCCAGGTAATGTTTTTTCGGCTGGTGTTGGGGTGCCTCGTCACTCTCTGTGCATGTTCCCCTTCAGAGTCAGGTTCTGCCCCTGTTGGTGTGTTTTCTGTTTCTATGTCTGCTACCCCTGCCTCCCCTATTGTGTTCCCTACCTCGGCTTCAGCTATTTCTGCCTCTCCTACTGTGTTGTCTGTCTGGGCTCTCATTGTTCCTGTCCTCATTTCTGTGACTATTGGGTTTACCTGTCCGGTCTGGTCGCTCCTTTGTTTCTGTGGAAGGGGTTGTTTTGTGACACTGATCTCGGGCTCTAGAACTGCTGTATTTCTTGGGATGGTTGGTTTGGTACAGTCTTTCTTTTGTCTCTGTGGGAGCGGTTGGTACGTGACCCTGGTTTTGGGGTACAGGAATGTTGTGCATGGATTTGTCCCTGGTGTAGGAGGGGTTCTCCCTTCTGTTTGTTTTGGGTCTGAGGAATCCCTAGTGATTTGGTTTAATACGGTCTGATGTTGGTTCCCCATGTAGTGCTGGGGTCTACGTGGCTCAGGCTCTTGAGAGCCAAGTGTGATGTCCAGGTCCCTAATGATGGCCACATTGGAAATCCTGGTCCTTGGCCTGTGGGGTGGGGTAGGGCTAGTCGCCGCCCTGGATGGCGGGGAAGGGGGGGTCACTGCCCTGGACGGCAAGGAAGGGGGGGTTTCAGTGGTCTGCTGGTGGTGTGATGAAGTCGGGGTAGCTGGCCCACGGGGTGGGGGGGTCTGTCGGTGGCGTGACGAAGTCATGGCAGCTGGCTCAAAGGGTGGGGGTGTGTGTTGGTGGTGTGACGAAGTCGTGGCAACTGGTGCAAGGGGTGGGGGGGTCCATCGGTGGCATGACGAAGTCATGGCAGCTGGCTCCAAGGGTGGGGGGGTGTGTTGGTGGTGTGACGAAGTCGTGGCAACTGGTGCAAGGGGTGGGGGGGTCTGCCGGTGGCGTGCTGAAGTCATGGCAGCTGGCTCAAAGGGTGGGGGGGTGTGTCGGTGGCTTGACGAGGTTGTGGCAGTTGGCTCACGGGGTGGGGGTGTCCGTCGGTGGCGTGACAAAGTCGTGGCAGCTGGCCCACGGGGTGGGGGGGGGTTTTCAGTCCGTCTGCGGCATGAGGGGGCTGTGATCGCAGGCTGGTGGAACAAGGCGGCCCAGGTATTTGGCCTATGGCGTGGGGGCGTCCTAGTCCGTGTGCCGGTCCGCTGTTCTGTCCTCAATTGTGTGCTGGTCCCTTGCTCTGTCAACCGTGATGCTAATCCCACCACATGTCTCTTTGCCTCATCAATTGATTGAATTTTGAATTTATGTCTAAGACTCTTTTTAATCCAATTAGTGGCTTTCGTCATAATTTCTTCCAGGCGCTCTGTCACTGCAGCCTGAGCAAATTCATTTTCTAATTCTTCCAGGTTTGTTGTATAGTGCTCAATTAGAATCTGTCTGGTCTGTTTTGCCCAATTTTCTGAATTCAAAGCCAATTTGGTTAGGGTTTCCTGTGACGGTTTTGCCGGTTTTATAAAGCAGGTTAGTTTATCAGCTTGTTTTAAGATGCCCTTAGGGGGCTGATTCTGGCCCTTTAAGAATATTAGATGGTGGATTGTCTGGAAAATTCTATAAATTATTCTCACTGTTGTAGCAAATTCATCCCTGGCTACGGGGAGACACCTATGTGTACCAGGGTCCGACCTCATATGCGTACGGTTGTCAGACAACCTGCATGTGTTCCGCATAGTGTTAGCCATTCCCTGGGTGTAGAAAGGTGCAAAAGGTTTTAAAAGATGTTACTAGCTTCTATTTGGTAATAGAGGTCCCCGCTAGTAACTGTAATCTCACCCCACGGTGGCTCCCTGGCTCAGATGGTCTCCTGCCTGGGACTGCGTCCTCCAAACACTCCCCAGCTCAGCCGGCTGTCCCGCCTGGAAAGGCTCTTTTTCCACCGGTCTCACCTCCCCTCCGGTGGCTCTCTGGCTTCGATGGTTCTCTGCCTGCAACAGTACTATCCAAAAACTCTTTCGTTCAGTAAGTTCTCCGGCCTGGAATCTTTTTTTCTCCGACGTTTCGCTTATCCTTAAGCTTCATCAGGGAGAAAGGATTTTAACTTTGTTTACAGTTGTTTATAAGTCCGGAGCCTTGGACTGGCCCCTCCCCTGTGTGCTACTGTTGGCTGAAGTTTTGTTCCCGCCCACAAGCAGGCTAGCCTTGACCTGGGATTGGTTAGAATTTCTGTCCTGTATGTAATGAGTCCTGTCTCATGCAGGGCTGGCCCCGCCCCCTTCGCTCCACGTGTTCGTTATTTTTAAATTATATTTTTTTAACCTAATGTTTTAATGTTCCTTTAGTTTATCTTAGATGTTTGGGGTTATTTTTTTTGAGGTAATGTTTTTAAAAATATTGCTTTTTAACCTTTGAATCTGTTTTAATGCTCCAGGTCATTCTGGCGCCACGGAGTCTGACTGTCTGCTGACCCCGGGGCTTGATTACCTGTCCGCCTCACCTCATTTTTTAAATAAAAACATGAAGCTACTTCTCCAAACCCCCACCTCCGGCTATGCCTTTTAATTATGAGGGTATTTTAAACAATTAATTAAACTTCCCACCGATTTCCTCCTTTTTAAACCCGATCGCTCGTTAAACGAAACTCAATCTCCCAGAATGCCTCACGCGTCGCTCGCTTTTCAGCGGCCGCGCAGAAAAAAACCGATTTCCAAGGTCCGATTCCCCAAAAAAACTCCCGAATCCGCCGCCACCCACCCCCCCGGGGGGAGAGGAGGGGGAAAGAAAGGTCCCCCAGCCCCAAAAACCCAAAGTAAACCCTTTTATTTAAGAGCGTTGCCCTCGTGTTTGACCCGAGAGAACTCCATATCCCAGAATGCCTCACGCGGCGCTCGCTTTTCAGCGGCCGCGTGGAACAAAATTTTGATTTCCAAGGTCCGATTCCCCATAAAAACTCCCGTAACCGCTGCCACCCGCCCCCCGGGGGGAGAGGAGGGGGAAAGAAAGGTCCCCCAGCCCCAGAGAGACCAAGTAAACCCTTTTATTTACGGGTCTTGCCCTCGTGTTTGACCCGAGAGAACTCCATATCCCAGAATGCCTCACGCGGCGCTCGCTTTTCAGTCGCTGAGAAAAAAACCCGATTTCAAAGATAAAAATCACCCGGTGAACGCTCAAAATCTAAAGACTAGATAAAGTTATCGGATTCTCACCCGTGTCCCCAACTCCTCCAGATCCCCGGGGAAAGGGTTTCTTTTAAAAAAACCGAGGTCGATATCCAGCAGCTCCCTGCTGTCGCGTTCCCCGCAGCACCAGGCATCTCTTAAAGGGGCCGTCCCCGCATCCATGTCCAGAGACCGTGTCTATGGGAACTACAACTTTTTTTAAAAATATGTAATCTTTTGTGCCCTTATTGCTGTCCCAAACCTCGTGGGGGGGGGGGGGTTTGGGAAGATGAGTTCCATGTCTGTCAGACCCACATTTCCAGCCATGCTTTATTTTAAGTGCACCTTTTAAATATTTTAGATTTTAAAATTTAAAAAAACCTCCTTGGTGCTCCCTATTTTTATAAGTTGCTTGCTGCTTTTTTTGTGGGGGGGCAAAAGGGGAACAAAAAGTTATTTAACCATCTACCTCACTGATCAAGTTTAGATTTAAGGTATTTGCAAGATATATTCTCTGGGTTTTCTTTTCTTGGCATTTATATCTTTTTTTGTCTGTGGTAATGTAAAGCGTGTCACTCCTGAATGTTAGGTTGTATGGTGTGGGCAGGAGGGTAGTTACACCCTCTTGTGTTCGTATTCTCACTCAACCCTTGAGCTTCTTGTCACTTATACCTGCCACTTTTGGTTGGCCCACGCTTTACCTTACCACCTGGCTTCTTTTTCTTGCCGATCGCTTCTTAGTAATTTCTTGATCCGTAATCCTTTGATCCCCCTCTGGGGTTATAATCAGTTCCTGGGTTTTGCCAATTTATGGCCTCTATGTCGTATTTAGTTATTATTATTGGTGTTGGAACTCTACCCTTTATTTTACGTAGTGTTAGGGTTATGTTGTATTGAGGTTGGGGGGTTCAGGTTAGGGTTAGGGTTGCTGCACTGGGGTTAGTGTTGGGGTTAGGTGAGGGTCAGGGTCGCAGTTAGGTTCAGGGCTATATTGGGGTTAGGTTGGGGTGCATCAGGGTTAGGGTTAGGTGTTTAGGGGTGGGGTGGGGTTAGGGTTAAGTTTTAGGGGTAGGGTTGGGTGCATCAGGGTTAGGGTTAGGTGTTTAGGGGTAGGGTAGGGTGCATCAGGGTTAGGGTTAGGTGTTTAGGGGTAGGGTAGGGTGCATCAGGGTTAGGGTCCAGGGTCAGAGTTGTGATTAGATTCAGGGCTGGGGGGTTGGAGTTATGGGTTAGGGTTGCATTAGGGGTAGGGTTAAGTGAGGGTCAGGGTTTAGGAGTAGGGTGGGGTGTGTTAGGCTTAGATTTTAGGGGTGGGGTGGGAGATTAGGTTTGCTGTATTAGAGTTACGGTTAGGCTTTAGGGGTAGAGTGGGGTGCATTTGGAGAGTTGTGATTAGATTCAGGGCTGGGGGGTTGGAGTTATGGGTTAGGGTTGCATTAGGGGTAGGGTTAAGTGAGGGTCAGGGTTTAGGAGTAGGGTGGGGTGTGTTAGGCTTAGATTTTAGGGGTGGGGTGGGAGATTAGGTTTGCTGTATTAGAGTTACGGTTAGGCTTTAGGGGTAGAGTGGGATGCATTTGGAGAGTTGTGATTAGATTCAGGGCTGGGGGGTTGGAGTTATGGGTTAGGGTTGCATTAGGGGTAGGGTTAAGTGAGGGTCAGGGTTTAGGAGTAGGGTGGGGTGTGTTAGGCTTAGATTTTAGGGGTGGGGTGGGAGATTAGGTTTGCTGTATTAGAGTTACGGTTAGGCTTTAGGGGTAGAGTGGGGTGCATTTGGAGTTAGGATTTGGGATATGGATGTGGTCTGTTTGTAGTTAGGGTTGGGGCTTTGGTCTGTTTGTTGTGGGCAGTGTGGGGTTTAGTGGTTTTGGTTAGCTTAAACAGTAGGGGTTAGCTCTGTTTATTGTGATTAGGGTAGGGTGTGGTGTGGTTGCGGTTTGGGAGGTTTATCAAGTTGGGGTTGGGATTTGTGGTAATTAAGGTCGGGGCAGTTTTGTTTTTTGATGTTGGATTTCCCCCATTTTAGATCTGATTTAAGCCCTTTGGTAACTGAGTTTGTAGGGTTGTTATCCAGTGTTTTTCCCTCCTCTTCCTTTGTGAGGTTGTCCAGTTCATGTTGGTCTCCAACCCCATAAATTCCAGGGATTCAAGACCATGCTCCATGAAGTGTCGGGAGGTAGGTTTGTATACATCCTTTGTTCTAATAGCACTGAGGTGCCCTGTGAGCCTCATCCTTAGACTATTCCCTGTTTCTCCTACATACAAGATGTGGCATTGTTTGCATCGAATTGCATAAACAGCATTGTGCTGTTCACATGTAATTCTTTGTTTAATTAGGGCTGCTTTTCCTGTGTGTCTATTTTGTATCATTTTGCGGATTATTAGGTATTTACACGTCCCACATTTTGGGTTTGTGCAGTTCTGGGTTGTCTGTTTTCTTATCCTACTCCGAACCAGCATGTCGCGAAGGTTCCGAGTTCTTTTGTATGCCGACGTTATGTGGTATCGACTAAGTGTGTCAACATCCTCTTTTAGTTTCCCAAATTGGGTTTTAATCACTCCGTGTATTAGTTTGGTCATTGTATCGTATGTCGTTATCAGTGGTAGTCTTGCTACTTCTCTGTTTGGCCGTGGGCTATTCAGTCCCCTCAGGAAATCAGACTTAAGGTGCCTGAGGAACGCTGCATTAGGGTTAGGGTTAGGGTTAGGGTTACGCTGCATTAGGGTTAGGGTTAGGGTTAGGTTTTAAAATGGTGGGCAGAGGGGGGAAACGCCCTGCATTAGGGTTAGGGTTAGGGTTAGGGTTACGCTGCATTAGGGTTAGGGTTAGGGTTAGGGTTTAAAATGGTGGGCAGAGGGGGGAAACGCCCTCCCTATGTTGTCTGCCTCTTGGTTCTGGCCCGCACCTCAGACTGTTGCTGTTGTCCAAATGAATGCACCTTGTGCTTTAGCTTTAGGCACCATCCAGAGTTCCTGCTTGGCTACTACTGAATGTGTCCCGTCCTCCAGCCTTAAGTACCATCCATCGTTCCTTCTTGGAACACTCCGACCGGTTTCGCCATCTCACGGCTCATCAGGGAGCTACAAACAAACAGACCAAGTCCTTAGTGCGTCACTTGCAAAAGTTAGGTTTTAAAATGGTGGGCAGAGGGGGGAAACGCCCTCCCTATGTTGTCTGCCTCTTGGTTCTGGCCCGCACCTCAGACTGTTGCTGTTGTCCAAATGAATGCACCTTGTGCTTTAGCTTTAGGCACCATCCAGAGTTCCTGCTTGGCTACTACTGAATGTGTCCCGTCCTCCAGCCTTAAGTACCATCCATCGTTCCTTCTTGGAACACTCCGACCGGTTTCGCCATCTCACGGCTCATCAGGGAGCTACAAACAAACAGACCAAGTCCTTAGTGCGTCACTTGCAAAAGTTAGGTTTTAAAATGGTGGGCAGAGGGGGGAAACGCCCTCCCTATGTTGTCTGCCTCTTGGTTCTGGCCCGCACCTCAGACTGTTGCTGTTGTCCAAATGAATGCACCTTGTGCTTTAGCTTTAGGCACCATCCAGAGTTCCTGCTTGGCTACTACTGAATGTGTCCCGTCCTCCAGCCTTAAGTACCATCCATCGTTCCTTCTTGGAACACTCCGACCGGTTTCGCCATCTCACGGCTCATCAGGGAGCTACAAACAAACAGACCAAGTCCTTAGTGCGTCACTTGCAAAAGTTAGGTTTTAAAATGGTGGGCAGAGGGGGGAAACGCCCTCCCTATGTTGTCTGCCTCTTGGTTCTGGCCCGCACCTCAGACTGTTGCTGTTGTCCAAATGAATGCACCTTGTGCTTTAGCTTTAGGCACCATCCAGAGTTCCTGCTTGGCTACTACTGAATGTGTCCCGTCCTCCAGCCTTAAGTACCATCCATCGTTCCTTCTTGGAACACTCCGACCGGTTTCGCCATCTCACGGCTCATCAGGGAGCTACAAACAAACAGACCAAGTCCTTAGTGCGTCACTTGCAAAAGTTAGGTTTTAAAATGGTGGGCAGAGGGGGGAAACGCTGCATTAGGGTTAGGGTTAGGGTTAGGGTTAGGGTTAGGTTTTAAAATGGTGGGCAGAGGGGGGAAACGCCCTCCCTATATTGTCTGCCTCTTGGTTCTGGCCCGCACCTCAGACTGTTGCTGTTGTCCAAATGAATGCACCTTGTGCTTTAGCTTTAGGCACCATCCAGAGTTCCTGCTTGGCTACTACTGAATGTGTCCCGTCCTCCAGCCTTAAGTATCATCCATCGTTCCTTCTTGGAACACTCCGACCGGTTTCGCCATCTCACGGCTCATCAGGGAGCTACAAACAAACAGACCAAGTCCTTAGTGCGTCACTTGCAAAAGTTAGGTTTTAAAATGGTGGGCAGAGGGGGGAAACGCCCTCCCTATGTTGTCTGCCTCTTGGTTCTGGCCCGCACCTCAGACTGTTGCTGTTGTCCAAATGAATGCACCTTGTGCTTTAGCTTTAGGCACCATCCAGAGTTCCTGCTTGGCTACTACTGAATGTGTCCCGTCCTCCAGCCTTAAGTACCATCCATCGTTCCTTCTTGGAACACTCCGACCGGTTTCGCCATCTCACGGCTCATCAGGGAGCTACAAACAAACAGACCAAGTCCTTAGTGCGTCACTTGCAAAAGTTAGGTTTTAAAATGGTGGGCAGAGGGGGGAAACGCCCTCCCTATGTTGTCTGCCTCTTGGTTCTGGCCCGCACCTCAGACTGTTGCTGTTGTCCAAATGAATGCACCTTGTGCTTTAGCTTTAGGCACCATCCAGAGTTCCTGCTTGGCTACTACTGAATGTGTCCCGTCCTCCAGCCTTAAGTACCATCCATTGTTCCTTCTTGGAACACTCCGACCGGTTTCGCCATCTCACGGCTCATCAGGGAGCTACAAACAAACAGACCAAGTCCTTAGTGCGTCACTTGCAAAAGTTAGGTTTTAAAATGGTGGGCAGAGGGGGGAAACGCCCTCCCTATGTTGTCTGCCTCTTGGTTCTGGCCCGCACCTCAGACTGTTGCTGTTGTCCAAATGAATGCACCTTGTGCTTTAGCTTTAGGCACCATCCAGAGTTCCTGCTTGGCTACTACTGAATGTGTCCCGTCCTCCAGCCTTAAGTACCATCCATCGTTCCTTCTTGGAACACTCCGACGGGTTTCGCCATCTCACGGCTCATCAGGGAGCTACAAACAAACAGACCAAGTCCTTAGTGCGTCACTTGCAAAAGTTAGGTTTTAAAATGGTGGGCAGAGGGGGGAAACGCCCTCCCTATGTTGTCTGCCTCTTCGTTCTGGCCCGCACCTCAGACTGTTGCTGTTGTCCAAATGAATGCAACTTGTGCTTTAGCTTTAGGCACCATCCAGAGTTCCTGCTTGGCTACTACTGAATGTGTCCCGTCCTCCAGCCTTAAGTACCATCCATCGTTCCTTCTTGGAACACTCCGACCGGTTTCGCCATCTCACGGCTCATCAGGGAGCTACAAACAAACAGACCAAGTCCTTAGTGCGTCACTTGCAAAAGTTAGGTTTTAAAATGGTGGGCAGAGGGGGGAAACGCCCTCCCTATGTTGTCTGCCTCTTGGTTCTGGCCCGCACCTCAGACTGTTGCTGTTGTCCAAATGAATGCACCTTGTGCTTTAGCTTTAGGCACCATCCAGAGTTCCTGCTTGGCTACTACTGAATGTGTCCCGTCCTCCAGCCTTAAGTACCATCCATCGTTCCTTCTTGGAACACTCCGACCGGTTTCGCCATCTCACGGCTCATCAGGGAGCTACAAACAAACAGACCAAGTCCTTAGTGCGTCACTTGCAAAAGTTAGGTTTTAAAATGGTGGGCAGAGGGGGGAAACGCCCTCCCTATGTTGTCTGCCTCTTGGTTCTGGCCCGCACCTCAGACTGTTGCTGTTGTCCAAATGAATGCACCTTGTGCTTTAGCTTTAGGCACCATCCAGAGTTCCTGCTTGGCTACTACTGAATGTGTCCCGTCCTCCAGCCTTAAGTACCTTCCATCGTTCCTTCTTGGAACACTCCGACCGGTTTCGCCATCTCACGGCTCATCAGGGAGCTACAAACAAACAGACCAAGTCCTTAGTGCGTCACTTGCAAAAGTCAGGTTTTAAAATGGTGGGCAGAGGGGGGAAACGCCCTCCCTATGTTGTCTGCCTCTTGGTTCTGGCCCGCACCTCAGACTGTTGCTGTTGTCCAAATGAATGCACCTTGTGCTTTAGCTTTAGGCACCATCCAGAGTTCCTGCTTGGCTACTACTGAATGTGTCCCGTCCTGCAGCCTTAAGTACCATCCATCGTTCCTTCTTGGAACACTCCGACCGGTTTCGCCATCTCACGGCTCATCAGGGAGCTACAAACAAACAGACCAAGTCCTTAGTGCGTCACTTGCAAAAGTTAGGTTTTAAAATGGTGGGCAGAGGGGGGAAACGCCCTCCCTATGTTGTCTGCCTCTTGGTTCTGGCCCGCACCTCAGACTGTTGCTGTTGTCCAAATGAATGCACCTTGTGCTTTAGCTTTAGGCACCATCCAGAGTTCCTGCTTGGCTACTACTGGATGTGTCCCGTCCTGCAGCCTTAAGTACCATCCATCGTTCCTTCTTGGAACACTCCGACCGGTTTCGCCATCTCACGGCTCATCAGGGAGCTACAAACAAACAGACCAAGTCCTTAGTGCGTCACTTGCAAAAGTTAGGTTTTAAAATGGTGGGCAGAGGGGGGAAACGCCCTCCCTATGTTGTCTGCCTCTTGGTTCTGGCCCGCACCTCAGACTGTTGCTGTTGTCCAAATGAATGCACCTTGTGCTTTAGCTTTAGGCACCATCCAGAGTTCCTGCTTGGCTACTACTGGATGTGTCCCGTCCTGCAGCCTTAAGTACCATCCATCGTTCCTTCTTGGAACACTCCGACCGGTTTCGCCATCTCACGGCTCATCAGGGAGCTACAAACAAACAGACCAAGTCCTTAGTGCGTCACTTGCAAAAGTTAGGTTTTAAAATGGTGGGCAGAGGGGGGAAACGCCCTCCCTATGTTGTCTGCCTCTTGGTTCTGGCCCGCACCTCAGACTGTTGCTGTTGTCCAAATGAATGCACCTTGTGCTTTAGCTTTAGGCACCATCCAGAGTTCCTGCTTGGCTACTACTGGATGTGTCCCGTCCTGCAGCCTTAAGTACCATCCATCGTTCCTTCTTGGAACACTCCGACCGGTTTCGCCATCTCACGGCTCATCAGGGAGCTACAAACAAACAGACCAAGTCCTTAGTGCGTCACTTGCAAAAGTTAGGTTTTAAAATGGTGGGCAGAGGGGGGAAACGCCCTCCCTATGTTGTCTGCCTCTTGGTTCTGGCCCGCACCTCAGACTGTTGCTGTTGTCCAAATGAATGCACCTTGTGCTTTAGCTTTAGGCACCATCCAGAGTTCCTGCTTGGCTACTACTGGATGTGTCCCGTCCTGCAGCCTTAAGTACCATCCATCGTTCCTTCTTGGAACACTCCGACCGGTTTCGCCATCTCACGGCTCATCAGGGAGCTACAAACAAACAGACCAAGTCCTTAGTGCGTCACTTGCAAAAGTTAGGTTTTAAAATGGTGGGCAGAGGGGGGAAACGCCCTCCCTATGTTGTCTGCCTCTTGGTTCTGGCCCGCACCTCAGACTGTTGCTGTTGTCCAAATGAATGCACCTTGTGCTTTAGCTTTAGGCACCATCCAGAGTTCCTGCTTGGCTACTACTGGATGTGTCCCGTCCTGCAGCCTTAAGTACCATCCATCGTTCCTTCTTGGAACACTCCGACCGGTTTCGCCATCTCACGGCTCATCAGGGAGCTACAAACAAACAGACCAAGTCCTTAGTGCGTCACTTGCAAAAGTTAGGTTTTAAAATGGTGGGCAGAGGGGGGAAACGCCCTCCCTATGTTGTCTGCCTCTTGGTTCTGGCCCGCACCTCAGACTGTTGCTGTTGTCCAAATGAATGCACCTTGTGCTTTAGCTTTAGGCACCATCCAGAGTTCCTGCTTGGCTACTACTGGATGTGTCCCGTCCTGCAGCCTTAAGTACCATCCATCGTTCCTTCTTGGAACACTCCGACCGGTTTCGCCATCTCACGGCTCATCAGGGAGCTACAAACAAACAGACCAAGTCCTTAGTGCGTCACTTGCAAAAGTTAGGTTTTAAAATGGTGGGCAGAGGGGGGAAACGCCCTCCCTATGTTGTCTGCCTCTTGGTTCTGGCCCGCACCTCAGACTGTTGCTGTTGTCCAAATGAATGCACCTTGTGCTTTAGCTTTAGGCACCATCCAGAGTTCCTGCTTGGCTACTACTGGATGTGTCCCGTCCTGCAGCCTTAAGTACCATCCATCGTTCCTTCTTGGAACACTCCGACCGGTTTCGCCATCTCACGGCTCATCAGGGAGCTACAAACAAACAGACCAAGTCCTTAGTGCGTCACTTGCAAAAGTTAGGTTTTAAAATGGTGGGCAGAGGGGGGAAACGCCCTCCCTATGTTGTCTGCCTCTTGGTTCTGGCCCGCACCTCAGACTGTTGCTGTTGTCCAAATGAATGCACCTTGTGCTTTAGCTTTAGGCACCATCCAGAGTTCCTGCTTGGCTACTACTGGATGTGTCCCGTCCTGCAGCCTTAAGTACCATCCATCGTTCCTTCTTGGAACACTCCGACCGGTTTCGCCATCTCACGGCTCATCAGGGAGCTACAAACAAACAGACCAAGTCCTTAGTGCGTCACTTGCAAAAGTTAGGTTTTAAAATGGTGGGCAGAGGGGGGAAACGCCCTCCCTATGTTGTCTGCCTCTTGGTTCTGGCCCGCACCTCAGACTGTTGCTGTTGTCCAAATGAATGCACCTTGTGCTTTAGCTTTAGGCACCATCCAGAGTTCCTGCTTGGCTACTACTGGATGTGTCCCGTCCTGCAGCCTTAAGTACCATCCATCGTTCCTTCTTGGAACACGCCGACCGGTTTCGCCATCTCACGGCTCATCAGGGAGCTACAAACAAACAGACCAAGTCCTTAGTGCGTCACTTGCAAAAGTTAGGTTTTAAAATGGTGGGCAGAGGGGGGAAACGCCCTCCCTATGTTGTCTGCCTCTTGGTTCTGGCCCGCACCTCAGACTGTTGCTGTTGTCCAAATGAATGCACCTTGTGCTTTAGCTTTAGGCACCATCCAGAGTTCCTGCTTGGCTACTACTGAATGTGTCCCGTCCTCCAGCCTTAAGTACCATCCATCGTTCCTTCTTGGAACACTCCGACCGGTTTCGCCATCTCACGGCTCATCAGGGAGCTACAAACAAACAGACCAAGTCCTTAGTGCGTCACTTGCAAAAGTTAGGTTTTAAAATGGTGGGCAGAGGGGGGAAACGCCCTCCCTATGTTGTCTGCCTCTTGGTTCTGGCCCGCACCTCAGACTGTTGCTGTTGTCCAAATGAATGCACCTTGTGCTTTAGCTTTAGGCACCATCCAGAGTTCCTGCTTGGCTACTACTGGATGTGTCCCGTCCTGCAGCCTTAAGTACCATCCATCGTTCCTTCTTGGAACACTCCGACCGGTTTCGCCATCTCACGGCTCATCAGGGAGCTACAAACAAACAGACCAAGTCCTTAGTGCGTCACTTGCAAAAGTTAGGTTTTAAAATGGTGGGCAGAGGGGGGAAACGCCCTCCCTATGTTGTCTGCCTCTTGGTTCTGGCCCGCACCTCAGACTGTTGCTGTTGTCCAAATGAATGCACCTTGTGCTTTAGCTTTAGGCACCATCCAGAGTTCCTGCTTGGCTACTACTGGATGTGTCCCGTCCTGCAGCCTTAAGTACCATCCATCGTTCCTTCTTGGAACACTCCGACCGGTTTCGCCATCTCACGGCTCATCAGGGAGCTACAAACAAACAGACCAAGTCCTTAGTGCGTCACTTGCAAAAGTTAGGTTTTAAAATGGTGGGCAGAGGGGGGAAACGCCCTCCCTATGTTGTCTGCCTCTTGGTTCTGGCCCGCACCTCAGACTGTTGCTGTTGTCCAAATGAATGCACCTTGTGCTTTAGCTTTAGGCACCATCCAGAGTTCCTGCTTGGCTACTACTGGATGTGTCCCGTCCTGCAGCCTTAAGTACCATCCATCGTTCCTTCTTGGAACACTCCGACCGGTTTCGCCATCTCACGGCTCATCAGGGAGCTACAAACAAACAGACCAAGTCCTTAGTGCGTCACTTGCAAAAGTTAGGTTTTAAAATGGTGGGCAGAGGGGGGAAACGCCCTCCCTATGTTGTCTGCCTCTTGGTTCTGGCCCGCACCTCAGACTGTTGCTGTTGTCCAAATGAATGCACCTTGTGCTTTAGCTTTAGGCACCATCCAGAGTTCCTGCTTGGCTACTACTGGATGTGTCCCGTCCTGCAGCCTTAAGTACCATCCATCGTTCCTTCTTGGAACACTCCGACCGGTTTCGCCATCTCACGGCTCATCAGGGAGCTACAAACAAACAGACCAAGTCCTTAGTGCGTCACTTGCAAAAGTTAGGTTTTAAAATGGTGGGCAGAGGGGGGAAACGCCCTCCCTATGTTGTCTGCCTCTTGGTTCTGGCCCGCACCTCAGACTGTTGCTGTTGTCCAAATGAATGCACCTTGTGCTTTAGCTTTAGGCACCATCCAGAGTTCCTGCTTGGCTACTACTGGATGTGTCCCGTCCTGCAGCCTTAAGTACCATCCATCGTTCCTTCTTGGAACACTCCGACCGGTTTCGCCATCTCACGGCTCATCAGGGAGCTACAAACAAACAGACCAAGTCCTTAGTGCGTCACTTGCAAAAGTTAGGTTTTAAAATGGTGGGCAGAGGGGGGAAACGCCCTCCCTATGTTGTCTGCCTCTTGGTTCTGGCCCGCACCTCAGACTGTTGCTGTTGTCCAAATGAATGCACCTTGTGCTTTAGCTTTAGGCACCATCCAGAGTTCCTGCTTGGCTACTACTGGATGTGTCCCGTCCTGCAGCCTTAAGTACCATCCATCGTTCCTTCTTGGAACACTCCGACCGGTTTCGCCATCTCACGGCTCATCAGGGAGCTACAAACAAACAGACCAAGTCCTTAGTGCGTCACTTGCAAAAGTTAGGTTTTAAAATGGTGGGCAGAGGGGGGAAACGCCCTCCCTATGTTGTCTGCCTCTTGGTTCTGGCCCGCACCTCAGACTGTTGCTGTTGTCCAAATGAATGCACCTTGTGCTTTAGCTTTAGGCACCATCCAGAGTTCCTGCTTGGCTACTACTGGATGTGTCCCGTCCTGCAGCCTTAAGTACCATCCATCGTTCCTTCTTGGAACACTCCGACCGGTTTCGCCATCTCACGGCTCATCAGGGAGCTACAAACAAACAGACCAAGTCCTTAGTGCGTCACTTGCAAAAGTTAGGTTTTAAAATGGTGGGCAGAGGGGGGAAACGCCCTCCCTATGTTGTCTGCCTCTTGGTTCTGGCCCGCACCTCAGACTGTTGCTGTTGTCCAAATGAATGCACCTTGTGCTTTAGCTTTAGGCACCATCCAGAGTTCCTGCTTGGCTACTACTGGATGTGTCCCGTCCTGCAGCCTTAAGTACCATCCATCGTTCCTTCTTGGAACACTCCGACCGGTTTCGCCATCTTGCGGCTCATCAGGGAGCTATAAACAAACAGACCAAGTTTTTTTTTTTTTTTCTTTTTTTTTTCTTTTTTTCTCCTTTTTTTTTTTTTTCTTTTTTTTAGGCCCCCCTTTTATAAGAAGGGGGGGTGTGGGGTGTGCTTAACAACTAAAAACCAAACAAACCAAAACCAAGAGTTCAAATCAAAATTTTATTATCCTCGTTCAGGATGCACTCCAGCCCCTGCGGTGCCCACCGGTCGCGGAAAGCCTCGAGCGTACCAGCAGACACCGCGTGCTCCATCTCCAGGGCCACCCGGGCGCGGAGCAACCCGCGAAAGAGAGGCAGACAGGCCGAGCGACCGCCCCCACGGACCACGATCATCCTGGACCTGTGGATAGCCACCTTGGACAGGCCCAGGAGCAGGCCCACGAGGACGTCCACCGACCTGCCCGCCCCCCTCCTCACCGGGCGGCCAAAGATCAGGAGCGTGGGACTGAAGTGCAGCCAGAACTTGAGGAGCAGCCCCTCCAAATAATGGAACAGGGGCTGCAGTCTCGCACACCCAGTGTACAAATGAAAAACGGACTCCTCCAGGCCGCAGAAAATGCAAGCGGCCTGGGTGTCCGTAAAATGGCGTAAACGCCTGTTGCACGGGACTGCTCCGTGCAACACCCTCCACCCCAGATCCCCAAAGTAACACGGGAGGACCCCTGTATAGAGAGCCTCCCACTGGGGACCCCCGTCTCCGCCGGACGGCAGGATGGTACGCCAGGGCGTGTCCGGGCGAGAGACGAGGGCGAGGAAGTGGATGGTGTGCAGGAGCAGCCCGTACAGGAAATCCCTCCGCGCGGTGTGAAACGGCACGGAGGGAATTTCCGAGAGATGGCTCAAGTTGTGAGGCGCGGCCCTCCGAGGGAGGTTCCGGGGTTTGGCGCCGAGGAGGAATTCCGTCCAAACGGGGGTCAGGTCGGACGGGATGGCTCCGCATTAGGGTTAGGGTTAGGGTTAGGGTTAGGGTTAGGGTTAGGGTTAGGGTTAGGGTTAGGGTTAGGTTGTATGGTGTGGGCAGGAGGGTAGTTACACCCTCTTGTGTTCGTATTCTCACTCATCCCTTGAGCTTCTTGTCACTTATACCTGCCACTTTTGGTTGGCCCACGCTTTACCTTACCACCTGGCTTCTTTTTCTTGCCGATCGCTTCTTAGTAATTTCTTGATCCGTAATCCTTTGATCCCCCTCTGGGGTTATAATCAGTTCCTGGGTTTTGCCAATTTATGGCCTCTATGTCGTATTTAGTTATTATTATTGGTGTTGGAACTCTACCCTTTATTTTACGTAGTGTTAGGGTTATGTTGTATTGAGGTTGGGGGGTTCAGGTTAGGGTTAGGGTTGCTGCACTGGGGTTAGTGTTGGGGTTAGGTGAGGGTCAGGGTCGCAGTTAGGTTCAGAGCTATATTGGGGTTAGGTTGGGGTGCATCAGGGTTAGGGTTAGGGTTAGGGTTAGGGTTAGGGTTAGGGAATTAGGGGGTTAGGGTTAGGGTTAGGGTTACTGCATTAGGGTTAGGGTTAGGGTTAGGGTTAGGGTTAGGGTTAGGGTTAGGGTTAGGGTTAGGCTGCATTAGGGTTAGGGTTAGGGTTAGGCTGCATTAGGGTTAGGGTTAGGGTTAGGGTTAGGGTTAGGGTGTTAGGGTTAGGGTTAGGGTTAGGGTTAGGGTGTTAGGGTTAGGGTTAGGGTTAGGGTTAGGGTTAGGGTTAGGGTTAGGGTTAGGGTTAGGGTTAGGGTTAGGGTTAGGGTTAGGGTATGCTGCATTAGGGTTAGGGTTAGGGTTAGGGTTAGGGTTAGGGTTAGGGTTAGGGTTAGGTTAGGGTTAGGGTTAGGGTTAGGTTTTAAAATGGTGGGCAGAGGGGGGAAACGCCCTCCCTATGTTGTCTGCCTCTTGGTTCTGGCCCGCACCTCAGACTGTTGCTGTTGTCCAAATGAATGCACCTTGTGCTTTAGCTTTAGGCACCATCCAGAGTTCCTGCTTGGCTACTACTGAATGTGTCCTGTCCTGCAGCCTTAAGTACCATCCATCGTTCCTTCTTGGAACACTCCGACCGGTTTCGCCATCTTGCGGCTCATCAGGGAGCTATAAACAAACAGACCAAGTCCTTAGTGCGTCACTCTGGCCCGCACCTCAGACTGTTGCTGTTGTCCAAATGAATGCACCTTGTGCTTTAGCTTTAGGCTGCATTAGGGTTAGGGTTAGGGTTAGGGTTAGGGTTAGGGTTAGGGTTAGGTTTTAAAATGGTGGGCAGAGGGGGGAAACGCCCTCCCTATGTTGTCTGCCTCTTGGTTCTGGCCCGCACCTCAGACTGTTGCTGTTGTCCAAATGAATGCACCTTGTGCTTTAGCTTTAGGCACCATCCAGAGTTCCTGCTTGGCTACTACTGAATGTGTCCCGTCCTCCAGCCTTAAGTACCATCCATCGTTCCTTCTTGGAACACTCCGACCGGTTTCGCCATCTTGCGGCTCATCAGGGAGCTACAAACAAACAGACCAAGTCCTTAGTGCGTCACTTGCAAAAGTTAGGTTTTAAAATGGTGGGCAGAGGGGGGAAACGCCCTCCCTATGTTGTCTGCCTCTTGGTTCTGGCCCGCACCTCAGACTGTTGCTGTTGTCCAAATGAATGCACCTTGTGCTTTAGCTTTAGGCACCATCCAGAGTTCCTGCTTGGCTACTACTGAATGTGTCCCGTCCTCCAGCCTTAAGTACCATCCATCGTTCCTTCTTGGAACACTCCGACCGGTTTCGCCATCTTGCGGCTCATCAGGGAGCTACAAACAAACAGACCAAGTCCTTAGTGCGTCACTTGCAAAAGTTAGGTTTTAAAATGGTGGGCAGAGGGGGGAAACGCCCTCCCTATGTTGTCTGCCTCTTGGTTCTGGCCCGCACCTCAGACTGTTGCTGTTGTCCAAATGAATGCACCTTGTGCTTTAGCTTTAGGCACCATCCAGAGTTCCTGCTTGGCTACTACTGAATGTGTCCCGTCCTCCAGCCTGAAGTACCATCCATCGTTCCTTCTTGGAACACTCCGACCGGTTTCGCCATCTTGCGGCTCATCAGGGAGCTACAAACAAACAGACCAAGTCCTTAGTGCGTCACTTGCAAAAGTTAGGTTTTAAAATGGTGGGCAGAGGGGGGAAACGCCCTCCCTATGTTGTCTGCCTCTTGGTTCTGGCCCGCACCTCAGACTGTTGCTGTTGTCCAAATGAATGCACCTTGTGCTTTAGCTTTAGGCACCATCCAGAGTTCCTGCTTGGCTACTACTGAATGTGTCCCGTCCTCCAGCCTTAAGTACCATCCATCGTTCCTTCTTGGAACACTCCGACCGGTTTCGCCATCTTGCGGCTCATCAGGGAGCTACAAACAAACAGACCAAGTCCTTAGTGCGTCACTTGCAAAAGTTAGGTTTTAAAATGGTGGGCAGAGGGGGGAAACGCCCTCCCTATGTTGTCTGCCTCTTGGTTCTGGCCCGCACCTCAGACTGTTGCTGTTGTCCAAATGAATGCACCTTGTGCTTTAGCTTTAGGCACCATCCAGAGTTCCTGCTTGGCTACTACTGAATGTGTCCCGTCCTCCAGCCTTAAGTACCATCCATCGTTCCTTCTTGGAACACTCCGACCGGTTTCGCCATCTTGCGGCTCATCAGGGAGCTACAAACAAACAGACCAAGTCCTTAGTGCGTCACTTGCAAAAGTTAGGTTTTAAAATGGTGGGCAGAGGGGGGAAACGCCCTCCCTATGTTGTCTGCCTCTTGGTTCTGGCCCGCACCTCAGACTGTTGCTGTTGTCCAAATGAATGCACCTTGTGCTTTAGCTTTAGGCACCATCCAGAGTTCCTGCTTGGCTACTACTGAATGTGTCCCGTCCTCCAGCCTTAAGTACCATCCATCGTTCCTTCTTGGAACACTCCGACCGGTTTCGCCATCTTGCGGCTCATCAGGGAGCTACAAACAAACAGACCAAGTCCTTAGTGCGTCACTTGCAAAAGTTAGGTTTTAAAATGGTGGGCAGAGGGGGGAAACGCCCTCCCTATGTTGTCTGCCTCTTGGTTCTGGCCCGCACCTCAGACTGTTGCTGTTGTCCAAATGAATGCACCTTGTGCTTTAGCTTTAGGCACCATCCAGAGTTCCTGCTTGGCTACTACTGAATGTGTCCCGTCCTCCAGCCTTAAGTACCATCCATCGTTCCTTCTTGGAACACTCCGACCGGTTTCGCCATCTTGCGGCTCATCAGGGAGCTACAAACAAACAGACCAAGTCCTTAGTGCGTCACTTGCAAAAGTTAGGTTTTAAAATGGTGGGCAGAGGGGGGAAACGCCCTCCCTATGTTGTCTGCCTCTTGGTTCTGGCCCGCACCTCAGACTGTTGCTGTTGTCCAAATGAATGCACCTTGTGCTTTAGCTTTAGGCACCATCCAGAGTTCCTGCTTGGCTACTACTGAATGTGTCCCGTCCTCCAGCCTTAAGTACCATCCATCGTTCCTTCTTGGAACACTCCGACCGGTTTCGCCATCTTGCGGCTCATCAGGGAGCTACAAACAAACAGACCAAGTCCTTAGTGCGTCACTTGCAAAAGTTAGGTTTTAAAATGGTGGGCAGAGGGGGGAAACGCCCTCCCTATGTTGTCTGCCTCTTGGTTCTGGCCCGCACCTCAGACTGTTGCTGTTGTCCAAATGAATGCACCTTGTGCTTTAGCTTTAGGCACCATCCAGAGTTCCTGCTTGGCTACTACTGAATGTGTCCCGTCCTCCAGCCTTAAGTACCATCCATCGTTCCTTCTTGGAACACTCCGACCGGTTTCGCCATCTTGCGGCTCATCAGGGAGCTACAAACAAACAGACCAAGTCCTTAGTGCGTCACTTGCAAAAGTTAGGTTTTAAAATGGTGGGCAGAGGGGGGAAACGCCCTCCCTATGTTGTCTGCCTCTTGGTTCTGGCCCGCACCTCAGACTGTTGCTGTTGTCCAAATGAATGCACCTTGTGCTTTAGCTTTAGGCACCATCCAGAGTTCCTGCTTGGCTACTACTGAATGTGTCCCGTCCTCCAGCCTTAAGTACCATCCATCGTTCCTTCTTGGAACACTCCGACCGGTTTCGCCATCTTGCGGCTCATCAGGGAGCTACAAACAAACAGACCAAGTCCTTAGTGCGTCACTTGCAAAAGTTAGGTTTTAAAATGGTGGGCAGAGGGGGGAAACGCCCTCCCTATGTTGTCTGCCTCTTGGTTCTGGCCCGCACCTCAGACTGTTGCTGTTGTCCAAATGAATGCACCTTGTGCTTTAGCTTTAGGCACCATCCAGAGTTCCTGCTTGGCTACTACTGAATGTGTCCCGTCCTCCAGCCTTAAGTACCATCCATCGTTCCTTCTTGGAACACTCCGACCGGTTTCGCCATCTTGCGGCTCATCAGGGAGCTACAAACAAACAGACCAAGTCCTTAGTGCGTCACTTGCAAAAGTTAGGTTTTAAAATGGTGGGCAGAGGGGGGAAACGCCCTCCCTATGTTGTCTGCCTCTTGGTTCTGGCCCGCACCTCAGACTGTTGCTGTTGTCCAAATGAATGCACCTTGTGCTTTAGCTTTAGGCACCATCCAGAGTTCCTGCTTGGCTACTACTGAATGTGTCCCGTCCTCCAGCCTTAAGTACCATCCATCGTTCCTTCTTGGAACACTCCGACCGGTTTCGCCATCTTGCGGCTCATCAGGGAGCTACAAACAAACAGACCAAGTCCTTAGTGCGTCACTTGCAAAAGTTAGGTTTTAAAATGGTGGGCAGAGGGGGGAAACGCCCTCCCTATGTTGTCTGCCTCTTGGTTCTGGCCCGCACCTCAGACTGTTGCTGTTGTCCAAATGAATGCACCTTGTGCTTTAGCTTTAGGCACCATCCAGAGTTCCTGCTTGGCTACTACTGAATGTGTCCCGTCCTCCAGCCTTAAGTACCATCCATCGTTCCTTCTTGGAACACTCCGACCGGTTTCGCCATCTTGCGGCTCATCAGGGAGCTACAAACAAACAGACCAAGTCCTTAGTGCGTCACTTGCAAAAGTTAGGTTTTAAAATGGTGGGCAGAGGGGGGAAACGCCCTCCCTATGTTGTCTGCCTCTTGGTTCTGGCCCGCACCTCAGACTGTTGCTGTTGTCCAAATGAATGCACCTTGTGCTTTAGCTTTAGGCACCATCCAGAGTTCCTGCTTGGCTACTACTGAATGTGTCCCGTCCTCCAGCCTTAAGTACCGCAGGGTTAGGGTTAGGGTTAGGGTTAGGGTTAGGGTTAGGGTTAGGGTTAGTGCATTAGGGTTAGGGTTAGTGTTAGGGTTAGGGTTAGGGTTAGTGCATTAGGGTTAGGGTTAGGGTTAGGGCATTAGGGTTAGGGTTAGGGTTAGGGCGTTAGGGTTAGGGTTAGGGTTAGGGTTAGGGTTAGGGTTAGGGTTACGCTGCATTAGGGTTAGGGTTAGGGTTAGGGTTAGGGTTAGGGTTAGGGTTAGGGTTAGGGTTAGGGTTAGGGTTACGCTGCATTAGGGTTAGGGTTAGGGTTAGGGTTAGGGTTAGGGTTAGGGTTAGGGTTAGGGTTAGGGTTAGGGTTAGGGTTAGGTTTTAAAATGGTGGGCAGAGGGGGGAAACGCCCTCCCTATGTTGTCTGCCTCTTGGTTCTGGCCCGCACCTCAGACTGTTGCTGTTGTCCAAATGAATGCACCTTGTGCTTTAGCTTTAGGCACCATCCAGAGTTCCTGCTTGGCTACTACTGAATGTGTCCCATCCTCCAGCCTTAAGTACCATCCATCGTTCCTTCTTGGAACACTCCGACCGGTTTCGCCATCTTGCGGCTCATCAGGGAGCTACAAACAAACAGACCAAGTCCTTAGTGCGTCACTTGCAAAAGTTAGGTTTTAAAATGGTGGGCAGAGGGGGGAAACGCCCTCCCTATGTTGTCTGCCTCTTGGTTCTGGCCCGCACCTCAGACTGTTGCTGTTGTCCAAATGAATGCACCTTGTGCTTTAGCTTTAGGCACCATCCAGAGTTCCTGCTTGGCTACTACTGAATGTGTCCCATCCTCCAGCCTTAAGTACCATCCATCGTTCCTTCTTGGAACACTCCGACCGGTTTCGCCATCTTGCGGCTCATCAGGGAGCTACAAACAAACAGACCAAGTCCTTAGTGCGTCACTTGCAAAAGTTAGGTTTTAAAATGGTGGGCAGAGGGGGGAAACGCCCTCCCTATGTTGTCTGCCTCTTGGTTCTGGCCCGCACCTCAGACTGTTGCTGTTGTCCAAATGAATGCACCTTGTGCTTTAGCTTTAGGCACCATCCAGAGTTCCTGCTTGGCTACTACTGAATGTGTCCCATCCTCCAGCCTTAAGTACCATCCATCGTTCCTTCTTGGAACACTCCGACCGGTTTCGCCATCTTGCGGCTCATCAGGGAGCTACAAACAAACAGACCAAGTCCTTAGTGCGTCACTTGCAAAAGTTAGGTTTTAAAATGGTGGGCAGAGGGGGGAAACGCCCTCCCTATGTTGTCTGCCTCTTGGTTCTGGCCCGCACCTCAGACTGTTGCTGTTGTCCAAATGAATGCACCTTGTGCTTTAGCTTTAGGCACCATCCAGAGTTCCTGCTTGGCTACTACTGAATGTGTCCCATCCTCCAGCCTTAAGTACCATCCATCGTTCCTTCTTGGAACACTCCGACCGGTTTCGCCATCTTGCGGCTCATCAGGGAGCTACAAACAAACAGACCAAGTCCTTAGTGCGTCACTTGCAAAAGTTAGGTTTTAAAATGGTGGGCAGAGGGGGGAAACGCCCTCCCTATGTTGTCTGCCTCTTGGTTCTGGCCCGCACCTCAGACTGTTGCTGTTGTCCAAATGAATGCACCTTGTGCTTTAGCTTTAGGCACCATCCAGAGTTCCTGCTTGGCTACTACTGAATGTGTCCCATCCTCCAGCCTTAAGTACCATCCATCGTTCCTTCTTGGAACACTCCGACCGGTTTCGCCATCTTGCGGCTCATCAGGGAGCTACAAACAAACAGACCAAGTCCTTAGTGCGTCACTTGCAAAAGTTAGGTTTTAAAATGGTGGGCAGAGGGGGGAAACGCCCTCCCTATGTTGTCTGCCTCTTGGTTCTGGCCCGCACCTCAGACTGTTGCTGTTGTCCAAATGAATGCACCTTGTGCTTTAGCTTTAGGCACCATCCAGAGTTCCTGCTTGGCTACTACTGAATGTGTCCCATCCTCCAGCCTTAAGTACCATCCATCGTTCCTTCTTGGAACACTCCGACCGGTTTCGCCATCTTGCGGCTCATCAGGGAGCTACAAACAAACAGACCAAGTCCTTAGTGCGTCACTTGCAAAAGTTAGGTTTTAAAATGGTGGGCAGAGGGGGGAAACGCCCTCCCTATGTTGTCTGCCTCTTGGTTCTGGCCCGCACCTCAGACTGTTGCTGTTGTCCAAATGAATGCACCTTGTGCTTTAGCTTTAGGCACCATCCAGAGTTCCTGCTTGGCTACTACTGAATGTGTCCCATCCTCCAGCCTTAAGTACCATCCATCGTTCCTTCTTGGAACACTCCGACCGGTTTCGCCATCTTGCGGCTCATCAGGGAGCTACAAACAAACAGACCAAGTCCTTAGTGCGTCACTTGCAAAAGTTAGGTTTTAAAATGGTGGGCAGAGGGGGGAAACGCCCTCCCTATGTTGTCTGCCTCTTGGTTCTGGCCCGCACCTCAGACTGTTGCTGTTGTCCAAATGAATGCACCTTGTGCTTTAGCTTTAGGCACCATCCAGAGTTCCTGCTTGGCTACTACTGAATGTGTCCCATCCTCCAGCCTTAAGTACCATCCATCGTTCCTTCTTGGAACACTCCGACCGGTTTCGCCATCTTGCGGCTCATCAGGGAGCTACAAACAAACAGACCAAGTCCTTAGTGCGTCACTTGCAAAAGTTAGGTTTTAAAATGGTGGGCAGAGGGGGGAAACGCCCTCCCTATGTTGTCTGCCTCTTGGTTCTGGCCCGCACCTCAGACTGTTGCTGTTGTCCAAATGAATGCACCTTGTGCTTTAGCTTTAGGCACCATCCAGAGTTCCTGCTTGGCTACTACTGAATGTGTCCCATCCTCCAGCCTTAAGTACCATCCATCGTTCCTTCTTGGAACACTCCGACCGGTTTCGCCATCTTGCGGCTCATCAGGGAGCTACAAACAAACAGACCAAGTCCTTAGTGCGTCACTTGCAAAAGTTAGGTTTTAAAATGGTGGGCAGAGGGGGGAAACGCCCTCCCTATGTTGTCTGCCTCTTGGTTCTGGCCCGCACCTCAGACTGTTGCTGTTGTCCAAATGAATGCACCTTGTGCTTTAGCTTTAGGCACCATCCAGAGTTCCTGCTTGGCTACTACTGAATGTGTCCCATCCTCCAGCCTTAAGTACCATCCATCGTTCCTTCTTGGAACACTCCGACCGGTTTCGCCATCTTGCGGCTCATCAGGGAGCTACAAACAAACAGACCAAGTCCTTAGTGCGTCACTTGCAAAAGTTAGGTTTTAAAATGGTGGGCAGAGGGGGGAAACGCCCTCCCTATGTTGTCTGCCTCTTGGTTCTGGCCCGCACCTCAGACTGTTGCTGTTGTCCAAATGAATGCACCTTGTGCTTTAGCTTTAGGCACCATCCAGAGTTCCTGCTTGGCTACTACTGAATGTGTCCCATCCTCCAGCCTTAAGTACCATCCATCGTTCCTTCTTGGAACACTCCGACCGGTTTCGCCATCTTGCGGCTCATCAGGGAGCTACAAACAAACAGACCAAGTCCTTAGTGCGTCACTTGCAAAAGTTAGGTTTTAAAATGGTGGGCAGAGGGGGGAAACGCCCTCCCTATGTTGTCTGCCTCTTGGTTCTGGCCCGCACCTCAGACTGTTGCTGTTGTCCAAATGAATGCACCTTGTGCTTTAGCTTTAGGCACCATCCAGAGTTCCTGCTTGGCTACTACTGAATGTGTCCCATCCTCCAGCCTTAAGTACCATCCATCGTTCCTTCTTGGAACACTCCGACCGGTTTCGCCATCTTGCGGCTCATCAGGGAGCTACAAACAAACAGACCAAGTCCTTAGTGCGTCACTTGCAAAAGTTAGGTTTTAAAATGGTGGGCAGAGGGGGGAAACGCCCTCCCTATGTTGTCTGCCTCTTGGTTCTGGCCCGCACCTCAGACTGTTGCTGTTGTCCAAATGAATGCACCTTGTGCTTTAGCTTTAGGCACCATCCAGAGTTCCTGCTTGGCTACTACTGAATGTGTCCCATCCTCCAGCCTTAAGTACCATCCATCGTTCCTTCTTGGAACACTCCGACCGGTTTCGCCATCTTGCGGCTCATCAGGGAGCTACAAACAAACAGACCAAGTCCTTAGTGCGTCACTTGCAAAAGTTAGGTTTTAAAATGGTGGGCAGAGGGGGGAAACGCCCTCCCTATGTTGTCTGCCTCTTGGTTCTGGCCCGCACCTCAGACTGTTGCTGTTGTCCAAATGAATGCACCTTGTGCTTTAGCTTTAGGCACCATCCAGAGTTCCTGCTTGGCTACTACTGAATGTGTCCCATCCTCCAGCCTTAAGTACCATCCATCGTTCCTTCTTGGAACACTCCGACCGGTTTCGCCATCTTGCGGCTCATCAGGGAGCTACAAACAAACAGACCAAGTCCTTAGTGCGTCACTTGCAAAAGTTAGGTTTTAAAATGGTGGGCAGAGGGGGGAAACGCCCTCCCTATGTTGTCTGCCTCTTGGTTCTGGCCCGCACCTCAGACTGTTGCTGTTGTCCAAATGAATGCACCTTGTGCTTTAGCTTTAGGCACCATCCAGAGTTCCTGCTTGGCTACTACTGAATGTGTCCCATCCTCCAGCCTTAAGTACCATCCATCGTTCCTTCTTGGAACACTCCGACCGGTTTCGCCATCTTGCGGCTCATCAGGGAGCTACAAACAAACAGACCAAGTCCTTAGTGCGTCACTTGCAAAAGTTAGGTTTTAAAATGGTGGGCAGAGGGGGGAAACGCCCTCCCTATGTTGTCTGCCTCTTGGTTCTGGCCCGCACCTCAGACTGTTGCTGTTGTCCAAATGAATGCACCTTGTGCTTTAGCTTTAGGCACCATCCAGAGTTCCTGCTTGGCTACTACTGAATGTGTCCCATCCTCCAGCCTTAAGTACCATCCATCGTTCCTTCTTGGAACACTCCGACCGGTTTCGCCATCTTGCGGCTCATCAGGGAGCTACAAACAAACAGACCAAGTCCTTAGTGCGTCACTTGCAAAAGTTAGGTTTTAAAATGGTGGGCAGAGGGGGGAAACGCCCTCCCTATGTTGTCTGCCTCTTGGTTCTGGCCCGCACCTCAGACTGTTGCTGTTGTCCAAATGAATGCACCTTGTGCTTTAGCTTTAGGCACCATCCAGAGTTCCTGCTTGGCTACTACTGAATGTGTCCCATCCTCCAGCCTTAAGTACCATCCATCGTTCCTTCTTGGAACACTCCGACCGGTTTCGCCATCTTGCGGCTCATCAGGGAGCTACAAACAAACCAAGTCCTTAGTGCGTCACTTGCAAAAGTTAGGTTTTAAAATGGTGGGCAGAGGGGGGAAACGCCCTCCCTATGTTGTCTGCCTCTTGGTTCTGGCCCGCACCTCAGACTGTTGCTGTTGTCCAAATGAATGCACCTTGTGCTTTAGCTTTAGGCACCATCCAGAGTTCCTGCTTGGCTACTACTGAATGTGTCCCGTCCTCCAGCCTTAAGTACCATCCATCGTTCCTTCTTGGAACACTCCGACCGGTTTCGCCATCTTGCGGCTCATCAGGGAGCTATAAACAAACAGACCAAGTCCTTAGTGCGTCACTTGCAAAAGTTAGGTTTTAAAATGGTGGGCAGAGGGGGGAAACGCCCTCCCTATGTTGTCTGCCTCTTGGTTCTGGCCCGCACCTCAGACTGTTGCTGTTGTCCAAATGAATGCACCTTGTGCTTTAGCTTTAGGCACCATCCAGAGTTCCTGCTTGGCTACTACTGAATGTGTCCCGTCCTCCAGCCTTAAGTACCATCCATCGTTCCTTCTTGGAACACTCCGACCGGTTTCGCCATCTTGCGGCTCATCAGGGAGCTATAAACAAACAGACCAAGTCCTTAGTGCGTCACTTGCAAAAGTTAGGTTTTAAAATGGTGGGCAGAGGGGGGAAACGCCCTCCCTATGTTGTCTGCCTCTTGGTTCTGGCCCGCACCTCAGACTGTTGCTGTTGTCCAAATGAATGCACCTTGTGCTTTAGCTTTAGGCACCATCCAGAGTTCCTGCTTGGCTACTACTGAATGTGTCCCGTCCTCCAGCCTTAAGTACCATCCATCGTTCCTTCTTGGAACACTCCGACCGGTTTCGCCATCTTGCGGCTCATCAGGGAGCTATAAACAAACAGACCAAGTCCTTAGTGCGTCACTTGCAAAAGTTAGGTTTTAAAATGGTGGGCAGAGGGGGGAAACGCCCTCCCTATGTTGTCTGCCTCTTGGTTCTGGCCCGCACCTCAGACTGTTGCTGTTGTCCAAATGAATGCACCTTGTGCTTTAGCTTTAGGCACCATCCAGAGTTCCTGCTTGGCTACTACTGAATGTGTCCCGTCCTCCAGCCTTAAGTACCATCCATCGTTCCTTCTTGGAACACTCCGACCGGTTTCGCCATCTTGCGGCTCATCAGGGAGCTATAAACAAACAGACCAAGTCCTTAGTGCGTCACTTGCAAAAGTTAGGTTTTAAAATGGTGGGCAGAGGGGGGAAACGCCCTCCCTATGTTGTCTGCCTCTTGGTTCTGGCCCGCACCTCAGACTGTTGCTGTTGTCCAAATGAATGCACCTTGTGCTTTAGCTTTAGGCACCATCCAGAGTTCCTGCTTGGCTACTACTGAATGTGTCCCGTCCTCCAGCCGTAAGTACCATCCATCGTTCCTTCTTGGAACACTCCGACCGGTTTCGCCATCTTGCGGCTCATCAGGGAGCTATAAACAAACAGACCAAGTCCTTAGTGCGTCACTTGCAAAAGTTAGGTTTTAAAATGGTGGGCAGAGGGGGGAAACGCCCTCCCTATGTTGTCTGCCTCTTGGTTCTGGCCCGCACCTCAGACTGTTGCTGTTGTCCAAATGAATGCACCTTGTGCTTTAGCTTTAGGCACCATCCAGAGTTCCTGCTTGGCTACTACTGAATGTGTCCCGTCCTCCAGCCTTAAGTACCATCCATCGTTCCTTCTTGGAACACTCCGACCGGTTTCGCCATCTTGCGGCTCATCAGGGAGCTATAAACAAACAGACCAAGTCCTTAGTGCGTCACTTGCAAAAGTTAGGTTTTAAAATGGTGGGCAGAGGGGGGAAACGCCCTCCCTATGTTGTCTGCCTCTTGGTTCTGGCCCGCACCTCAGACTGTTGCTGTTGTCCAAATGAATGCACCTTGTGCTTTAGCTTTAGGCACCATCCAGAGTTCCTGCTTGGCTACTACTGAATGTGTCCCGTCCTCCAGCCTTAAGTACCATCCATCGTTCCTTCTTGGAACACTCCGACCGGTTTCGCCATCTTGCGGCTCATCAGGGAGCTATAAACAAACAGACCAAGTCCTTAGTGCGTCACTTGCAAAAGTTAGGTTTTAAAATGGTGGGCAGAGGGGGGAAACGCCCTCCCTATGTTGTCTGCCTCTTGGTTCTGGCCCGCACCTCAGACTGTTGCTGTTGTCCAAATGAATGCACCTTGTGCTTTAGCTTTAGGCACCATCCAGAGTTCCTGCTTGGCTACTACTGAATGTGTCCCGTCCTCCAGCCTTAAGTACCATCCATCGTTCCTTCTTGGAACACTCCGACCGGTTTCGCCATCTTGCGGCTCATCAGGGAGCTATAAACAAACAGACCAAGTCCTTAGTGCGTCACTTGCAAAAGTTAGGTTTTAAAATGGTGGGCAGAGGGGGGAAACGCCCTCCCTATGTTGTCTGCCTCTTGGTTCTGGCCCGCACCTCAGACTGTTGCTGTTGTCCAAATGAATGCACCTTGTGCTTTAGCTTTAGGCACCATCCAGAGTTCCTGCTTGGCTACTACTGAATGTGTCCCGTCCTCCAGCCTTAAGTACCATCCATCGTTCCTTCTTGGAACACTCCGACCGGTTTCGCCATCTTGCGGCTCATCAGGGAGCTATAAACAAACAGACCAAGTCCTTAGTGCGTCACTTGCAAAAGTTAGGTTTTAAAATGGTGGGCAGAGGGGGGAAACGCCCTCCCTATGTTGTCTGCCTCTTGGTTCTGGCCCGCACCTCAGACTGTTGCTGTTGTCCAAATGAATGCACCTTGTGCTTTAGCTTTAGGCACCATCCAGAGTTCCTGCTTGGCTACTACTGAATGTGTCCCGTCCTCCAGCCTTAAGTACCATCCATCGTTCCTTCTTGGAACACTCCGACCGGTTTCGCCATCTTGCGGCTCATCAGGGAGCTATAAACAAACAGACCAAGTCCTTAGTGCGTCACTTGCAAAAGTTAGGTTTTAAAATGGTGGGCAGAGGGGGGAAACGCCCTCCCTATGTTGTCTGCCTCTTGGTTCTGGCCCGCACCTCAGACTGTTGCTGTTGTCCAAATGAATGCACCTTGTGCTTTAGCTTTAGGCACCATCCAGAGTTCCTGCTTGGCTACTACTGAATGTGTCCCGTCCTCCAGCCTTAAGTACCATCCATCGTTCCTTCTTGGAACACTCCGACCGGTTTCGCCATCTCACGGCTCATCAGGGAGCTACAAACAAACAGACCAAGTCCTTAGTGCGTCACTTGCAAAAGTTAGGTTTTAAAATGGTGGGCAGAGGGGGGAAACGCCCTCCCTATGTTGTCTGCCTCTTGGTTCTGGCCCGCACCTCAGACTGTTGCTGTTGTCCAAATGAATGCACCTTGTGCTTTAGCTTTAGGCACCATCCAGAGTTCCTGCTTGGCTACTACTGAATGTGTCCCGTCCTCCAGCCTTAAGTACCATCCATCGTTCCTTCTTGGAACACTCCGACCGGTTTCGCCATCTCACGGCTCATCAGGGAGCTACAAACAAACAGACCAAGTCCTTAGTGCGTCACTTGCAAAAGTTAGGTTTTAAAATGGTGGGCAGAGGGGGGAAACGCTGCATTAGGGTTAGGGTTAGGGTTAGGGTTAGGGTTAGGTTTTAAAATGGTGGGCAGAGGGGGGAAACGCCCTCCCTATATTGTCTGCCTCTTGGTTCTGGCCCGCACCTCAGACTGTTGCTGTTGTCCAAATGAATGCACCTTGTGCTTTAGCTTTAGGCACCATCCAGAGTTCCTGCTTGGCTACTACTGAATGTGTCCCGTCCTCCAGCCTTAAGTATCATCCATCGTTCCTTCTTGGAACACTCCGACCGGTTTCGCCATCTCACGGCTCATCAGGGAGCTACAAACAAACAGACCAAGTCCTTAGTGCGTCACTTGCAAAAGTTAGGTTTTAAAATGGTGGGCAGAGGGGGGAAACGCCCTCCCTATGTTGTCTGCCTCTTGGTTCTGGCCCGCACCTCAGACTGTTGCTGTTGTCCAAATGAATGCACCTTGTGCTTTAGCTTTAGGCACCATCCAGAGTTCCTGCTTGGCTACTACTGAATGTGTCCCGTCCTCCAGCCTTAAGTACCATCCATCGTTCCTTCTTGGAACACTCCGACCGGTTTCGCCATCTCACGGCTCATCAGGGAGCTACAAACAAACAGACCAAGTCCTTAGTGCGTCACTTGCAAAAGTTAGGTTTTAAAATGGTGGGCAGAGGGGGGAAACGCCCTCCCTATGTTGTCTGCCTCTTGGTTCTGGCCCGCACCTCAGACTGTTGCTGTTGTCCAAATGAATGCACCTTGTGCTTTAGCTTTAGGCACCATCCAGAGTTCCTGCTTGGCTACTACTGAATGTGTCCCGTCCTCCAGCCTTAAGTACCATCCATTGTTCCTTCTTGGAACACTCCGACCGGTTTCGCCATCTCACGGCTCATCAGGGAGCTACAAACAAACAGACCAAGTCCTTAGTGCGTCACTTGCAAAAGTTAGGTTTTAAAATGGTGGGCAGAGGGGGGAAACGCCCTCCCTATGTTGTCTGCCTCTTGGTTCTGGCCCGCACCTCAGACTGTTGCTGTTGTCCAAATGAATGCACCTTGTGCTTTAGCTTTAGGCACCATCCAGAGTTCCTGCTTGGCTACTACTGAATGTGTCCCGTCCTCCAGCCTTAAGTACCATCCATCGTTCCTTCTTGGAACACTCCGACGGGTTTCGCCATCTCACGGCTCATCAGGGAGCTACAAACAAACAGACCAAGTCCTTAGTGCGTCACTTGCAAAAGTTAGGTTTTAAAATGGTGGGCAGAGGGGGGAAACGCCCTCCCTATGTTGTCTGCCTCTTCGTTCTGGCCCGCACCTCAGACTGTTGCTGTTGTCCAAATGAATGCACCTTGTGCTTTAGCTTTAGGCACCATCCAGAGTTCCTGCTTGGCTACTACTGAATGTGTCCCGTCCTCCAGCCTTAAGTACCATCCATTGTTCCTTCTTGGAACACTCCGACCGGTTTCGCCATCTCACGGCTCATCAGGGAGCTACAAACAAACAGACCAAGTCCTTAGTGCGTCACTTGCAAAAGTTAGGTTTTAAAATGGTGGGCAGAGGGGGGAAACGCCCTCCCTATGTTGTCTGCCTCTTGGTTCTGGCCCGCACCTCAGACTGTTGCTGTTGTCCAAATGAATGCACCTTGTGCTTTAGCTTTAGGCACCATCCAGAGTTCCTGCTTGGCTACTACTGAATGTGTCCCGTCCTCCAGCCTTAAGTACCATCCATCGTTCCTTCTTGGAACACTCCGACGGGTTTCGCCATCTCACGGCTCATCAGGGAGCTACAAACAAACAGACCAAGTCCTTAGTGCGTCACTTGCAAAAGTTAGGTTTTAAAATGGTGGGCAGAGGGGGGAAACGCCCTCCCTATGTTGTCTGCCTCTTCGTTCTGGCCCGCACCTCAGACTGTTGCTGTTGTCCAAATGAATGCAACTTGTGCTTTAGCTTTAGGCACCATCCAGAGTTCCTGCTTGGCTACTACTGAATGTGTCCCGTCCTCCAGCCTTAAGTACCATCCATCGTTCCTTCTTGGAACACTCCGACCGGTTTCGCCATCTCACGGCTCATCAGGGAGCTACAAACAAACAGACCAAGTCCTTAGTGCGTCACTTGCAAAAGTTAGGTTTTAAAATGGTGGGCAGAGGGGGGAAACGCCCTCCCTATGTTGTCTGCCTCTTGGTTCTGGCCCGCACCTCAGACTGTTGCTGTTGTCCAAATGAATGCACCTTGTGCTTTAGCTTTAGGCACCATCCAGAGTTCCTGCTTGGCTACTACTGAATGTGTCCCGTCCTCCAGCCTTAAGTACCATCCATCGTTCCTTCTTGGAACACTCCGACCGGTTTCGCCATCTCACGGCTCATCAGGGAGCTACAAACAAACAGACCAAGTCCTTAGTGCGTCACTTGCAAAAGTTAGGTTTTAAAATGGTGGGCAGAGGGGGGAAACGCTGCATTAGGGTTAGGGTTAGGGTTAGGGTTAGGGTTAGGGTTAGGGTTAGGGTTAGGGTTAGGGTTAGGTTTTAAAATGGTGGGCAGAGGGGGGAAACGCCCTCCCTATGTTGTCTGCCTCTTGGTTCTGGCCCGCACCTCAGACTGTTGCTGTTGTCCAAATGAATGCACCTTGTGCTTTAGCTTTAGGCACCATCCAGAGTTCCTGCTTGGCTACTACTGAATGTGTCCTGTCCTGCAGCCTTAAGTACCATCCATCGTTCCTTCTTGGAACACTCCGACCGGTTTCGCCATCTTGCGGCTCATCAGGGAGCTATAAACAAACAGACCAAGTCCTTAGTGCGTCACTTGCAAAAGTTAGGTTTTAAAATGGTGGGCAGAGGGGTGAAAACGCCCTCCCTATGTTGTCTGCCTCTTGGTTCTGGCCCGCACCTCAGACTGTTGCTGTTGTCCAAATGAATGCACCTTGTGCTTTAGCTTTAGGCACCATCCAGAGTTCCTGCTTGGCTACTACTGAATGTGTCCTGTCCTGCAGCCTTAAGTACCATCCATCGTTCCTTCTTGGAACACTCCGACCGGTTTCGCCATCTTGCGGCTCATCAGGGAGCTATAAACAAACAGACCAAGTCCTTAGTGCGTCACTTGCAAAAGTTAGGTTTTAAAATGGTGGGCAGAGGGGGGAAACGCCCTCCCTATGTTGTCTGCCTCTTGGTTCTGGCCCGCACCTCAGACTGTTGCTGTTGTCCAAATGAATGCACCTTGTGCTTTAGCTTTAGGCACCATCCAGAGTTCCTGCTTGGCTACTACTGAATGTGTCCTGTCCTGCAGCCTTAAGTACCATCCATCGTTCCTTCTTGGAACACTCCGACCGGTTTCGCCATCTTGCGGCTCATCAGGGAGCTATAAACAAACAGACCAAGTCCTTAGTGCGTCACTTGCAAAAGTTAGGTTTTAAAATGGTGGGCAGAGGGGGGAAACGCCCTCCCTATGTTGTCTGCCTCTTGGTTCTGGCCCGCACCTCAGACTGTTGCTGTTGTCCAAATGAATGCACCTTGTGCTTTAGCTTTAGGCACCATCCAGAGTTCCTGCTTGGCTACTACTGAATGTGTCCTGTCCTGCAGCCTTAAGTACCATCCATCGTTCCTTCTTGGAACACTCCGACCGGTTTCGCCATCTTGCGGCTCATCAGGGAGCTATAAACAAACAGACCAAGTCCTTAGTGCGTCACTTGCAAAAGTTAGGTTTTAAAATGGTGGGCAGAGGGGGGAAACGCCCTCCCTATGTTGTCTGCCTCTTGGTTCTGGCCCGCACCTCAGACTGTTGCTGTTGTCCAAATGAATGCACCTTGTGCTTTAGCTTTAGGCACCATCCAGAGTTCCTGCTTGGCTACTACTGAATGTGTCCTGTCCTGCAGCCTTAAGTACCATCCATCGTTCCTTCTTGGAACACTCCGACCGGTTTCGCCATCTTGCGGCTCATCAGGGAGCTATAAACAAACAGACCAAGTCCTTAGTGCGTCACTTGCAAAAGTTAGGTTTTAAAATGGTGGGCAGAGGGGGGAAACGCCCTCCCTATGTTGTCTGCCTCTTGGTTCTGGCCCGCACCTCAGACTGTTGCTGTTGTCCAAATGAATGCACCTTGTGCTTTAGCTTTAGGCACCATCCAGAGTTCCTGCTTGGCTACTACTGAATGTGTCCTGTCCTGCAGCCTTAAGTACCATCCATCGTTCCTTCTTGGAACACTCCGACCGGTTTCGCCATCTTGCGGCTCATCAGGGAGCTATAAACAAACAGACCAAGTCCTTAGTGCGTCACTTGCAAAAGTTAGGTTTTAAAATGGTGGGCAGAGGGGGGAAACGCCCTCCCTATGTTGTCTGCCTCTTGGTTCTGGCCCGCACCTCAGACTGTTGCTGTTGTCCAAATGAATGCACCTTGTGCTTTAGCTTTAGGCACCATCCAGAGTTCCTGCTTGGCTACTACTGAATGTGTCCTGTCCTGCAGCCTTAAGTACCATCCATCGTTCCTTCTTGGAACACTCCGACCGGTTTCGCCATCTTGCGGCTCATCAGGGAGCTATAAACAAACAGACCAAGTCCTTAGTGCGTCACTTGCAAAAGTTAGGTTTTAAAATGGTGGGCAGAGGGGGGAAACGCCCTCCCTATGTTGTCTGCCTCTTGGTTCTGGCCCGCACCTCAGACTGTTGCTGTTGTCCAAATGAATGCACCTTGTGCTTTAGCTTTAGGCACCATCCAGAGTTCCTGCTTGGCTACTACTGAATGTGTCCTGTCCTGCAGCCTTAAGTACCATCCATCGTTCCTTCTTGGAACACTCCGACCGGTTTCGCCATCTTGCGGCTCATCAGGGAGCTATAAACAAACAGACCAAGTCCTTAGTGCGTCACTTGCAAAAGTTAGGTTTTAAAATGGTGGGCAGAGGGGGGAAACGCCCTCCCTATGTTGTCTGCCTCTTGGTTCTGGCCCGCACCTCAGACTGTTGCTGTTGTCCAAATGAATGCACCTTGTGCTTTAGCTTTAGGCACCATCCAGAGTTCCTGCTTGGCTACTACTGAATGTGTCCTGTCCTGCAGCCTTAAGTACCATCCATCGTTCCTTCTTGGAACACTCCGACCGGTTTCGCCATCTTGCGGCTCATCAGGGAGCTATAAACAAACAGACCAAGTCCTTAGTGCGTCACTTGCAAAAGTTAGGTTTTAAAATGGTGGGCAGAGGGGGGAAACGCCCTCCCTATGTTGTCTGCCTCTTGGTTCTGGCCCGCACCTCAGACTGTTGCTGTTGTCCAAATGAATGCACCTTGTGCTTTAGCTTTAGGCACCATCCAGAGTTCCTGCTTGGCTACTACTGAATGTGTCCTGTCCTGCAGCCTTAAGTACCATCCATCGTTCCTTCTTGGAACACTCCGACCGGTTTCGCCATCTTGCGGCTCATCAGGGAGCTATAAACAAACAGACCAAGTCCTTAGTGCGTCACTTGCAAAAGTTAGGTTTTAAAATGGTGGGCAGAGGGGGGAAACGCCCTCCCTATGTTGTCTGCCTCTTGGTTCTGGCCCGCACCTCAGACTGTTGCTGTTGTCCAAATGAATGCACCTTGTGCTTTAGCTTTAGGCACCATCCAGAGTTCCTGCTTGGCTACTACTGAATGTGTCCTGTCCTGCAGCCTTAAGTACCATCCATCGTTCCTTCTTGGAACACTCCGACCGGTTTCGCCATCTTGCGGCTCATCAGGGAGCTATAAACAAACAGACCAAGTCCTTAGTGCGTCACTTGCAAAAGTTAGGTTTTAAAATGGTGGGCAGAGGGGGGAAACGCCCTCCCTATGTTGTCTGCCTCTTGGTTCTGGCCCGCACCTCAGACTGTTGCTGTTGTCCAAATGAATGCACCTTGTGCTTTAGCTTTAGGCACCATCCAGAGTTCCTGCTTGGCTACTACTGAATGTGTCCTGTCCTGCAGCCTTAAGTACCATCCATCGTTCCTTCTTGGAACACTCCGACCGGTTTCGCCATCTTGCGGCTCATCAGGGAGCTATAAACAAACAGACCAAGTCCTTAGTGCGTCACTTGCAAAAGTTAGGTTTTAAAATGGTGGGCAGAGGGGGGAAACGCCCTCCCTATGTTGTCTGCCTCTTGGTTCTGGCCCGCACCTCAGACTGTTGCTGTTGTCCAAATGAATGCACCTTGTGCTTTAGCTTTAGGCACCATCCAGAGTTCCTGCTTGGCTACTACTGAATGTGTCCTGTCCTGCAGCCTTAAGTACCATCCATCGTTCCTTCTTGGAACACTCCGACCGGTTTCGCCATCTTGCGGCTCATCAGGGAGCTATAAACAAACAGACCAAGTCCTTAGTGCGTCACTTGCAAAAGTTAGGTTTTAAAATGGTGGGCAGAGGGGGGAAACGCCCTCCCTATGTTGTCTGCCTCTTGGTTCTGGCCCGCACCTCAGACTGTTGCTGTTGTCCAAATGAATGCACCTTGTGCTTTAGCTTTAGGCACCATCCAGAGTTCCTGCTTGGCTACTACTGAATGTGTCCTGTCCTGCAGCCTTAAGTACCATCCATCGTTCCTTCTTGGAACACTCCGACCGGTTTCGCCATCTTGCGGCTCATCAGGGAGCTATAAACAAACAGACCAAGTCCTTAGTGCGTCACTTGCAAAAGTTAGGTTTTAAAATGGTGGGCAGAGGGGGGAAACGCCCTCCCTATGTTGTCTGCCTCTTGGTTCTGGCCCGCACCTCAGACTGTTGCTGTTGTCCAAATGAATGCACCTTGTGCTTTAGCTTTAGGCACCATCCAGAGTTCCTGCTTGGCTACTACTGAATGTGTCCCGTCCTCCAGCCTTAAGTACCATCCATCGTTCCTTCTTGGAACACTCCGACCGGTTTCGCCATCTTGCGGCTCATCAGGGAGCTATAAACAAACAGACCAAGTCCTTAGTGCGTCACTTGCAAAAGTTAGGTTTTAAAATGGTGGGCAGAGGGGGGAAACGCCCTCCCTATGTTGTCTGCCTCTTGGTTCTGGCCCGCACCTCAGACTGTTGCTGTTGTCCAAATGAATGCACCTTGTGCTTTAGCTTTAGGCACCATCCAGAGTTCCTGCTTGGCTACTACTGAATGTGTCCCGTCCTCCAGCCTTAAGTACCATCCATCGTTCCTTCTTGGAACACTCCGACCGGTTTCGCCATCTTGCGGCTCATCAGGGAGCTATAAACAAACAGACCAAGTCCTTAGTGCGTCACTTGCAAAAGTTAGGTTTTAAAATGGTGGGCAGAGGGGGGAAACGCCCTCCCTATGTTGTCTGCCTCTTGGTTCTGGCCCGCACCTCAGACTGTTGCTGTTGTCCAAATGAATGCACCTTGTGCTTTAGCTTTAGGCACCATCCAGAGTTCCTGCTTGGCTACTACTGAATGTGTCCCGTCCTCCAGCCTTAAGTACCATCCATCGTTCCTTCTTGGAACACTCCGACCGGTTTCGCCATCTCACGGCTCATCAGGGAGCTACAAACAAACAGACCAAGTCCTTAGTGCGTCACTTGCAAAAGTTAGGTTTTAAAATGGTGGGCAGAGGGGGGAAACGCCCTCCCTATGTTGTCTGCCTCTTGGTTCTGGCCCGCACCTCAGACTGTTGCTGTTGTCCAAATGAATGCACCTTGTGCTTTAGCTTTAGGCACCATCCAGAGTTCCTGCTTGGCTACTACTGAATGTGTCCCGTCCTCCAGCCTTAAGTACCATCCATCGTTCCTTCTTGGAACACTCCGACCGGTTTCGCCATCTCACGGCTCATCAGGGAGCTACAAACAAACAGACCAAGTCCTTAGTGCGTCACTTGCAAAAGTTAGGTTTTAAAATGGTGGGCAGAGGGGGGAAACGCTGCATTAGGGTTAGGGTTAGGGTTAGGGTTAGGGTTAGGTTTTAAAATGGTGGGCAGAGGGGGGAAACGCCCTCCCTATATTGTCTGCCTCTTGGTTCTGGCCCGCACCTCAGACTGTTGCTGTTGTCCAAATGAATGCACCTTGTGCTTTAGCTTTAGGCACCATCCAGAGTTCCTGCTTGGCTACTACTGAATGTGTCCCGTCCTCCAGCCTTAAGTATCATCCATCGTTCCTTCTTGGAACACTCCGACCGGTTTCGCCATCTCACGGCTCATCAGGGAGCTACAAACAAACAGACCAAGTCCTTAGTGCGTCACTTGCAAAAGTTAGGTTTTAAAATGGTGGGCAGAGGGGGGAAACGCCCTCCCTATGTTGTCTGCCTCTTGGTTCTGGCCCGCACCTCAGACTGTTGCTGTTGTCCAAATGAATGCACCTTGTGCTTTAGCTTTAGGCACCATCCAGAGTTCCTGCTTGGCTACTACTGAATGTGTCCCGTCCTCCAGCCTTAAGTACCATCCATCGTTCCTTCTTGGAACACTCCGACCGGTTTCGCCATCTCACGGCTCATCAGGGAGCTACAAACAAACAGACCAAGTCCTTAGTGCGTCACTTGCAAAAGTTAGGTTTTAAAATGGTGGGCAGAGGGGGGAAACGCCCTCCCTATGTTGTCTGCCTCTTGGTTCTGGCCCGCACCTCAGACTGTTGCTGTTGTCCAAATGAATGCACCTTGTGCTTTAGCTTTAGGCACCATCCAGAGTTCCTGCTTGGCTACTACTGAATGTGTCCCGTCCTCCAGCCTTAAGTACCATCCATTGTTCCTTCTTGGAACACTCCGACCGGTTTCGCCATCTCACGGCTCATCAGGGAGCTACAAACAAACAGACCAAGTCCTTAGTGCGTCACTTGCAAAAGTTAGGTTTTAAAATGGTGGGCAGAGGGGGGAAACGCCCTCCCTATGTTGTCTGCCTCTTGGTTCTGGCCCGCACCTCAGACTGTTGCTGTTGTCCAAATGAATGCACCTTGTGCTTTAGCTTTAGGCACCATCCAGAGTTCCTGCTTGGCTACTACTGAATGTGTCCCGTCCTCCAGCCTTAAGTACCATCCATCGTTCCTTCTTGGAACACTCCGACGGGTTTCGCCATCTCACGGCTCATCAGGGAGCTACAAACAAACAGACCAAGTCCTTAGTGCGTCACTTGCAAAAGTTAGGTTTTAAAATGGTGGGCAGAGGGGGGAAACGCCCTCCCTATGTTGTCTGCCTCTTCGTTCTGGCCCGCACCTCAGACTGTTGCTGTTGTCCAAATGAATGCACCTTGTGCTTTAGCTTTAGGCACCATCCAGAGTTCCTGCTTGGCTACTACTGAATGTGTCCCGTCCTCCAGCCTTAAGTACCATCCATTGTTCCTTCTTGGAACACTCCGACCGGTTTCGCCATCTCACGGCTCATCAGGGAGCTACAAACAAACAGACCAAGTCCTTAGTGCGTCACTTGCAAAAGTTAGGTTTTAAAATGGTGGGCAGAGGGGGGAAACGCCCTCCCTATGTTGTCTGCCTCTTGGTTCTGGCCCGCACCTCAGACTGTTGCTGTTGTCCAAATGAATGCACCTTGTGCTTTAGCTTTAGGCACCATCCAGAGTTCCTGCTTGGCTACTACTGAATGTGTCCCGTCCTCCAGCCTTAAGTACCATCCATCGTTCCTTCTTGGAACACTCCGACGGGTTTCGCCATCTCACGGCTCATCAGGGAGCTACAAACAAACAGACCAAGTCCTTAGTGCGTCACTTGCAAAAGTTAGGTTTTAAAATGGTGGGCAGAGGGGGGAAACGCCCTCCCTATGTTGTCTGCCTCTTCGTTCTGGCCCGCACCTCAGACTGTTGCTGTTGTCCAAATGAATGCAACTTGTGCTTTAGCTTTAGGCACCATCCAGAGTTCCTGCTTGGCTACTACTGAATGTGTCCCGTCCTCCAGCCTTAAGTACCATCCATCGTTCCTTCTTGGAACACTCCGACCGGTTTCGCCATCTCACGGCTCATCAGGGAGCTACAAACAAACAGACCAAGTCCTTAGTGCGTCACTTGCAAAAGTTAGGTTTTAAAATGGTGGGCAGAGGGGGGAAACGCCCTCCCTATGTTGTCTGCCTCTTGGTTCTGGCCCGCACCTCAGACTGTTGCTGTTGTCCAAATGAATGCACCTTGTGCTTTAGCTTTAGGCACCATCCAGAGTTCCTGCTTGGCTACTACTGAATGTGTCCCGTCCTCCAGCCTTAAGTACCATCCATCGTTCCTTCTTGGAACACTCCGACCGGTTTCGCCATCTCACGGCTCATCAGGGAGCTACAAACAAACAGACCAAGTCCTTAGTGCGTCACTTGCAAAAGTTAGGTTTTAAAATGGTGGGCAGAGGGGGGAAACGCTGCATTAGGGTTAGGGTTAGGGTTAGGGTTAGGGTTAGGGTTAGGGTTAGGGTTAGGGTTAGGGTTAGGTTTTAAAATGGTGGGCAGAGGGGGGAAACGCCCTCCCTATGTTGTCTGCCTCTTGGTTCTGGCCCGCACCTCAGACTGTTGCTGTTGTCCAAATGAATGCACCTTGTGCTTTAGCTTTAGGCACCATCCAGAGTTCCTGCTTGGCTACTACTGAATGTGTCCTGTCCTGCAGCCTTAAGTACCATCCATCGTTCCTTCTTGGAACACTCCGACCGGTTTCGCCATCTTGCGGCTCATCAGGGAGCTATAAACAAACAGACCAAGTCCTTAGTGCGTCACTTGCAAAAGTTAGGTTTTAAAATGGTGGGCAGAGGGGGGAAAACGCCCTCCCTATGTTGTCTGCCTCTTGGTTCTGGCCCGCACCTCAGACTGTTGCTGTTGTCCAAATGAATGCACCTTGTGCTTTAGCTTTAGGCACCATCCAGAGTTCCTGCTTGGCTACTACTGAATGTGTCCTGTCCTGCAGCCTTAAGTACCATCCATCGTTCCTTCTTGGAACACTCCGACCGGTTTCGCCATCTTGCGGCTCATCAGGGAGCTATAAACAAACAGACCAAGTCCTTAGTGCGTCACTTGCAAAAGTTAGGTTTTAAAATGGTGGGCAGAGGGGGGAAACGCCCTCCCTATGTTGTCTGCCTCTTGGTTCTGGCCCGCACCTCAGACTGTTGCTGTTGTCCAAATGAATGCACCTTGTGCTTTAGCTTTAGGCACCATCCAGAGTTCCTGCTTGGCTACTACTGAATGTGTCCTGTCCTGCAGCCTTAAGTACCATCCATCGTTCCTTCTTGGAACACTCCGACCGGTTTCGCCATCTTGCGGCTCATCAGGGAGCTATAAACAAACAGACCAAGTCCTTAGTGCGTCACTTGCAAAAGTTAGGTTTTAAAATGGTGGGCAGAGGGGGGAAACGCCCTCCCTATGTTGTCTGCCTCTTGGTTCTGGCCCGCACCTCAGACTGTTGCTGTTGTCCAAATGAATGCACCTTGTGCTTTAGCTTTAGGCACCATCCAGAGTTCCTGCTTGGCTACTACTGAATGTGTCCTGTCCTGCAGCCTTAAGTACCATCCATCGTTCCTTCTTGGAACACTCCGACCGGTTTCGCCATCTTGCGGCTCATCAGGGAGCTATAAACAAACAGACCAAGTCCTTAGTGCGTCACTTGCAAAAGTTAGGTTTTAAAATGGTGGGCAGAGGGGGGAAACGCCCTCCCTATGTTGTCTGCCTCTTGGTTCTGGCCCGCACCTCAGACTGTTGCTGTTGTCCAAATGAATGCACCTTGTGCTTTAGCTTTAGGCACCATCCAGAGTTCCTGCTTGGCTACTACTGAATGTGTCCTGTCCTGCAGCCTTAAGTACCATCCATCGTTCCTTCTTGGAACACTCCGACCGGTTTCGCCATCTTGCGGCTCATCAGGGAGCTATAAACAAACAGACCAAGTCCTTAGTGCGTCACTTGCAAAAGTTAGGTTTTAAAATGGTGGGCAGAGGGGGGAAACGCCCTCCCTATGTTGTCTGCCTCTTGGTTCTGGCCCGCACCTCAGACTGTTGCTGTTGTCCAAATGAATGCACCTTGTGCTTTAGCTTTAGGCACCATCCAGAGTTCCTGCTTGGCTACTACTGAATGTGTCCTGTCCTGCAGCCTTAAGTACCATCCATCGTTCCTTCTTGGAACACTCCGACCGGTTTCGCCATCTTGCGGCTCATCAGGGAGCTATAAACAAACAGACCAAGTCCTTAGTGCGTCACTTGCAAAAGTTAGGTTTTAAAATGGTGGGCAGAGGGGGGAAACGCCCTCCCTATGTTGTCTGCCTCTTGGTTCTGGCCCGCACCTCAGACTGTTGCTGTTGTCCAAATGAATGCACCTTGTGCTTTAGCTTTAGGCACCATCCAGAGTTCCTGCTTGGCTACTACTGAATGTGTCCTGTCCTGCAGCCTTAAGTACCATCCATCGTTCCTTCTTGGAACACTCCGACCGGTTTCGCCATCTTGCGGCTCATCAGGGAGCTATAAACAAACAGACCAAGTCCTTAGTGCGTCACTTGCAAAAGTTAGGTTTTAAAATGGTGGGCAGAGGGGGGAAACGCCCTCCCTATGTTGTCTGCCTCTTGGTTCTGGCCCGCACCTCAGACTGTTGCTGTTGTCCAAATGAATGCACCTTGTGCTTTAGCTTTAGGCACCATCCAGAGTTCCTGCTTGGCTACTACTGAATGTGTCCTGTCCTGCAGCCTTAAGTACCATCCATCGTTCCTTCTTGGAACACTCCGACCGGTTTCGCCATCTTGCGGCTCATCAGGGAGCTATAAACAAACAGACCAAGTCCTTAGTGCGTCACTTGCAAAAGTTAGGTTTTAAAATGGTGGGCAGAGGGGGGAAACGCCCTCCCTATGTTGTCTGCCTCTTGGTTCTGGCCCGCACCTCAGACTGTTGCTGTTGTCCAAATGAATGCACCTTGTGCTTTAGCTTTAGGCACCATCCAGAGTTCCTGCTTGGCTACTACTGAATGTGTCCTGTCCTGCAGCCTTAAGTACCATCCATCGTTCCTTCTTGGAACACTCCGACCGGTTTCGCCATCTTGCGGCTCATCAGGGAGCTATAAACAAACAGACCAAGTCCTTAGTGCGTCACTTGCAAAAGTTAGGTTTTAAAATGGTGGGCAGAGGGGGGAAACGCCCTCCCTATGTTGTCTGCCTCTTGGTTCTGGCCCGCACCTCAGACTGTTGCTGTTGTCCAAATGAATGCACCTTGTGCTTTAGCTTTAGGCACCATCCAGAGTTCCTGCTTGGCTACTACTGAATGTGTCCTGTCCTGCAGCCTTAAGTACCATCCATCGTTCCTTCTTGGAACACTCCGACCGGTTTCGCCATCTTGCGGCTCATCAGGGAGCTATAAACAAACAGACCAAGTCCTTAGTGCGTCACTTGCAAAAGTTAGGTTTTAAAATGGTGGGCAGAGGGGGGAAACGCCCTCCCTATGTTGTCTGCCTCTTGGTTCTGGCCCGCACCTCAGACTGTTGCTGTTGTCCAAATGAATGCACCTTGTGCTTTAGCTTTAGGCACCATCCAGAGTTCCTGCTTGGCTACTACTGAATGTGTCCTGTCCTGCAGCCTTAAGTACCATCCATCGTTCCTTCTTGGAACACTCCGACCGGTTTCGCCATCTTGCGGCTCATCAGGGAGCTATAAACAAACAGACCAAGTCCTTAGTGCGTCACTTGCAAAAGTTAGGTTTTAAAATGGTGGGCAGAGGGGGGAAACGCCCTCCCTATGTTGTCTGCCTCTTGGTTCTGGCCCGCACCTCAGACTGTTGCTGTTGTCCAAATGAATGCACCTTGTGCTTTAGCTTTAGGCACCATCCAGAGTTCCTGCTTGGCTACTACTGAATGTGTCCTGTCCTGCAGCCTTAAGTACCATCCATCGTTCCTTCTTGGAACACTCCGACCGGTTTCGCCATCTTGCGGCTCATCAGGGAGCTATAAACAAACAGACCAAGTCCTTAGTGCGTCACTTGCAAAAGTTAGGTTTTAAAATGGTGGGCAGAGGGGGGAAACGCCCTCCCTATGTTGTCTGCCTCTTGGTTCTGGCCCGCACCTCAGACTGTTGCTGTTGTCCAAATGAATGCACCTTGTGCTTTAGCTTTAGGCACCATCCAGAGTTCCTGCTTGGCTACTACTGAATGTGTCCTGTCCTGCAGCCTTAAGTACCATCCATCGTTCCTTCTTGGAACACTCCGACCGGTTTCGCCATCTTGCGGCTCATCAGGGAGCTATAAACAAACAGACCAAGTCCTTAGTGCGTCACTTGCAAAAGTTAGGTTTTAAAATGGTGGGCAGAGGGGGGAAACGCCCTCCCTATGTTGTCTGCCTCTTGGTTCTGGCCCGCACCTCAGACTGTTGCTGTTGTCCAAATGAATGCACCTTGTGCTTTAGCTTTAGGCACCATCCAGAGTTCCTGCTTGGCTACTACTGAATGTGTCCTGTCCTGCAGCCTTAAGTACCATCCATCGTTCCTTCTTGGAACACTCCGACCGGTTTCGCCATCTTGCGGCTCATCAGGGAGCTATAAACAAACAGACCAAGTCCTTAGTGCGTCACTTGCAAAAGTTAGGTTTTAAAATGGTGGGCAGAGGGGGGAAACGCCCTCCCTATGTTGTCTGCCTCTTGGTTCTGGCCCGCACCTCAGACTGTTGCTGTTGTCCAAATGAATGCACCTTGTGCTTTAGCTTTAGGCACCATCCAGAGTTCCTGCTTGGCTACTACTGAATGTGTCCTGTCCTGCAGCCTTAAGTACCATCCATCGTTCCTTCTTGGAACACTCCGACCGGTTTCGCCATCTTGCGGCTCATCAGGGAGCTATAAACAAACAGACCAAGTCCTTAGTGCGTCACTTGCAAAAGTTAGGTTTTAAAATGGTGGGCAGAGGGGGGAAACGCCCTCCCTATGTTGTCTGCCTCTTGGTTCTGGCCCGCACCTCAGACTGTTGCTGTTGTCCAAATGAATGCACCTTGTGCTTTAGCTTTAGGCACCATCCAGAGTTCCTGCTTGGCTACTACTGAATGTGTCCTGTCCTGCAGCCTTAAGTACCATCCATCGTTCCTTCTTGGAACACTCCGACCGGTTTCGCCATCTTGCGGCTCATCAGGGAGCTATAAACAAACAGACCAAGTCCTTAGTGCGTCACTTGCAAAAGTTAGGTTTTAAAATGGTGGGCAGAGGGGGGAAACGCCCTCCCTATGTTGTCTGCCTCTTGGTTCTGGCCCGCACCTCAGACTGTTGCTGTTGTCCAAATGAATGCACCTTGTGCTTTAGCTTTAGGCACCATCCAGAGTTCCTGCTTGGCTACTACTGAATGTGTCCTGTCCTGCAGCCTTAAGTACCATCCATCGTTCCTTCTTGGAACACTCCGACCGGTTTCGCCATCTTGCGGCTCATCAGGGAGCTATAAACAAACAGACCAAGTCCTTAGTGCGTCACTTGCAAAAGTTAGGTTTTAAAATGGTGGGCAGAGGGGGGAAACGCCCTCCCTATGTTGTCTGCCTCTTGGTTCTGGCCCGCACCTCAGACTGTTGCTGTTGTCCAAATGAATGCACCTTGTGCTTTAGCTTTAGGCACCATCCAGAGTTCCTGCTTGGCTACTACTGAATGTGTCCTGTCCTGCAGCCTTAAGTACCATCCATCGTTCCTTCTTGGAACACTCCGACCGGTTTCGCCATCTTGCGGCTCATCAGGGAGCTATAAACAAACAGACCAAGTCCTTAGTGCGTCACTTGCAAAAGTTAGGTTTTAAAATGGTGGGCAGAGGGGGGAAACGCCCTCCCTATGTTGTCTGCCTCTTGGTTCTGGCCCGCACCTCAGACTGTTGCTGTTGTCCAAATGAATGCACCTTGTGCTTTAGCTTTAGGCACCATCCAGAGTTCCTGCTTGGCTACTACTGAATGTGTCCTGTCCTGCAGCCTTAAGTACCATCCATCGTTCCTTCTTGGAACACTCCGACCGGTTTCGCCATCTTGCGGCTCATCAGGGAGCTATAAACAAACAGACCAAGTCCTTAGTGCGTCACTTGCAAAAGTTAGGTTTTAAAATGGTGGGCAGAGGGGGAAACGCCCTCCCTATGTTGTCTGCCTCTTGGTTCTGGCCCGCACCTCAGACTGTTGCTGTTGTGTTAGGGTTAGGGTTAGGGTTAGGGTTAGGGTTAGGGTTAGGGTTAGGGTTAGGGTTAGGGTTAGGGTTAGGGTTAGGGTTAGGGTTAGGGTTAGGGTTAGGGTTAGGGTTAGGGTTAGGTTTTAAAATGGTGGGCAGAGGGGGGAAACGCCCTCCCTATGTTGTCTGCCTCTTGGTTCTGGCCCGCACCTCAGACTGTTGCTGTTGTCCAAATGAATGCACCTTGTGCTTTAGCTTTAGGCACCATCCAGAGTTCCTGCTTGGCTACTACTGAATGTGTCCTGTCCTGCAGCCTTAAGTACCATCCATCGTTCCTTCTTGGAACACTCCGACCGGTTTCGCCATCTTGCGGCTCATCAGGGAGCTATAAACAAACAGACCAAGTCCTTAGTGCGTCACTTGCAAAAGTTAGGTTTTAAAATGGTGGGCAGAGGGGGGAAACGCCCTCCCTATGTTGTCTGCCTCTTGGTTCTGGCCCGCACCTCAGACTGTTGCTGTTGTCCAAATGAATGCACCTTGTGCTTTAGCTTTAGGCACCATCCAGAGTTCCTGCTTGGCTACTACTGAATGTGTCCTGTCCTGCAGCCTTAAGTACCATCCATCGTTCCTTCTTGGAACACTCCGACCGGTTTCGCCATCTTGCGGCTCATCAGGGAGCTATAAACAAACAGACCAAGTCCTTAGTGCGTCACTTGCAAAAGTTAGGTTTTAAAATGGTGGGCAGAGGGGGGAAACGCCCTCCCTATGTTGTCTGCCTCTTGGTTCTGGCCCGCACCTCAGACTGTTGCTGTTGTCCAAATGAATGCACCTTGTGCTTTAGCTTTAGGCACCATCCAGAGTTCCTGCTTGGCTACTACTGAATGTGTCCTGTCCTGCAGCCTTAAGTACCATCCATCGTTCCTTCTTGGAACACTCCGACCGGTTTCGCCATCTTGCGGCTCATCAGGGAGCTATAAACAAACAGACCAAGTCCTTAGTGCGTCACTTGCAAAAGTTAGGTTTTAAAATGGTGGGCAGAGGGGGGAAACGCCCTCCCTATGTTGTCTGCCTCTTGGTTCTGGCCCGCACCTCAGACTGTTGCTGTTGTCCAAATGAATGCACCTTGTGCTTTAGCTTTAGGCACCATCCAGAGTTCCTGCTTGGCTACTACTGAATGTGTCCTGTCCTGCAGCCTTAAGTACCATCCATCGTTCCTTCTTGGAACACTCCGACCGGTTTCGCCATCTTGCGGCTCATCAGGGAGCTATAAACAAACAGACCAAGTCCTTAGTGCGTCACTTGCAAAAGTTAGGTTTTAAAATGGTGGGCAGAGGGGGGAAACGCCCTCCCTATGTTGTCTGCCTCTTGGTTCTGGCCCGCACCTCAGACTGTTGCTGTTGTCCAAATGAATGCACCTTGTGCTTTAGCTTTAGGCACCATCCAGAGTTCCTGCTTGGCTACTACTGAATGTGTCCTGTCCTGCAGCCTTAAGTACCATCCATCGTTCCTTCTTGGAACACTCCGACCGGTTTCGCCATCTTGCGGCTCATCAGGGAGCTATAAACAAACAGACCAAGTCCTTAGTGCGTCACTTGCAAAAGTTAGGTTTTAAAATGGTGGGCAGAGGGGGGAAACGCCCTCCCTATGTTGTCTGCCTCTTGGTTCTGGCCCGCACCTCAGACTGTTGCTGTTGCTGCGTTAGGGTTAGGGTTAGGGTTAGGGTTAGGGTTAGGGTTAGGGTTAGGGTTAGGGTTAGGGTTAGGGTTAGGGTTAGGGTTAGGTTTTAAAATGGTGGGCAGAGGGGGGAAACGCCCTCCCTATGTTGTCTGCCTCTTGGTTCTGGCCCGCACCTCAGACTGTTGCTGTTGTCCAAATGAATGCACCTTGTGCTTTAGCTTTAGGCACCATCCAGAGTTCCTGCTTGGCTACTACTGAATGTGTCCCGTCCTCCAGCCTTAAGTACCATCCATCGTTCCTTCTTGGAACACTCCGACCGGTTTCGCCATCTTGCGGCTCATCAGGGAGCTACAAACAAACAGACCAAGTCCTTAGTGCGTCACTTGCAAAAGTTAGGTTTTAAAATGGTGGGCAGAGGGGGGAAACGCCCTCCCTATGTTGTCTGCCTCTTGGTTCTGGCCCGCACCTCAGACTGTTGCTGTTGTCCAAATGAATGCACCTTGTGCTTTAGCTTTAGGCACCATCCAGAGTTCCTGCTTGGCTACTACTGAATGTGTCCCGTCCTCCAGCCTTAAGTACCATCCATCGTTCCTTCTTGGAACACTCCGACCGGTTTCGCCATCTTGCGGCTCATCAGGGAGCTACAAACAAACAGACCAAGTCCTTAGTGCGTCACTTGCAAAAGTTAGGTTTTAAAATGGTGGGCAGAGGGGGGAAACGCCCTCCCTATGTTGTCTGCCTCTTGGTTCTGGCCCGCACCTCAGACTGTTGCTGTTGTCCAAATGAATGCACCTTGTGCTTTAGCTTTAGGCACCATCCAGAGTTCCTGCTTGGCTACTACTGAATGTGTCCCGTCCTCCAGCCTTAAGTACCATCCATCGTTCCTTCTTGGAACACTCCGACCGGTTTCGCCATCTTGCGGCTCATCAGGGAGCTACAAACAAACAGACCAAGTCCTTAGTGCGTCACTTGCAAAAGTTAGGTTTTAAAATAGTGGGCAGAGGGGGGAAACGCCCTCCCTATGTTGTCTGCCTCTTGGTTCTGGCCCGCACCTCAGACTGTTGCTGTTGTCCAAATGAATGCACCTTGTGCTTTAGCTTTAGGCACCATCCAGAGTTCCTGCTTGGCTACTACTGAATGTGTCCCGTCCTCCAGCCTTAAGTACCATCCATCGTTCCTTCTTGGAACACTCCGACCGGTTTCGCCATCTTGCGGCTCATCAGGGAGCTACAAACAAACAGACCAAGTCCTTAGTGCGTCACTTGCAAAAGTTAGGTTTTAAAATGGTGGGCAGAGGGGGGAAACGCCCTCCCTATGTTGTCTGCCTCTTGGTTCTGGCCCGCACCTCAGACTGTTGCTGTTGTCCAAATGAATGCACCTTGTGCTTTAGCTTTAGGCACCATCCAGAGTTCCTGCTTGGCTACTACTGAATGTGTCCCGTCCTCCAGCCTTAAGTACCATCCATCGTTCCTTCTTGGAACACTCCGACCGGTTTCGCCATCTTGCGGCTCATCAGGGAGCTACAAACAAACAGACCAAGTCCTTAGTGCGTCACTTGCAAAAGTTAGGTTTTAAAATGGTGGGCAGAGGGGGGAAACGCCCTCCCTATGTTGTCTGCCTCTTGGTTCTGGCCCGCACCTCAGACTGTTGCTGTTGTCCAAATGAATGCACCTTGTGCTTTAGCTTTAGGCACCATCCAGAGTTCCTGCTTGGCTACTACTGAATGTGTCCCGTCCTCCAGCCTTAAGTACCATCCATCGTTCCTTCTTGGAACACTCCGACCGGTTTCGCCATCTTGCGGCTCATCAGGGAGCTACAAACAAACAGACCAAGTCCTTAGTGCGTCACTTGCAAAAGTTAGGTTTTAAAATGGTGGGCAGAGGGGGGAAACGCCCTCCCTATGTTGTCTGCCTCTTGGTTCTGGCCCGCACCTCAGACTGTTGCTGTTGTCCAAATGAATGCACCTTGTGCTTTAGCTTTAGGCACCATCCAGAGTTCCTGCTTGGCTACTACTGAATGTGTCCCGTCCTCCAGCCTTAAGTACCATCCATCGTTCCTTCTTGGAACACTCCGACCGGTTTCGCCATCTTGCGGCTCATCAGGGAGCTACAAACAAACAGACCAAGTCCTTAGTGCGTCACTTGCAAAAGTTAGGTTTTAAAATGGTGGGCAGAGGGGGGAAACGCCCTCCCTATGTTGTCTGCCTCTTGGTTCTGGCCCGCACCTCAGACTGTTGCTGTTGTCCAAATGAATGCACCTTGTGCTTTAGCTTTAGGCACCATCCAGAGTTCCTGCTTGGCTACTACTGAATGTGTCCCGTCCTCCAGCCTTAAGTACCATCCATCGTTCCTTCTTGGAACACTCCGACCGGTTTCGCCATCTTGCGGCTCATCAGGGAGCTACAAACAAACAGACCAAGTCCTTAGTGCGTCACTTGCAAAAGTTAGGTTTTAAAATGGTGGGCAGAGGGGGGAAACGCCCTCCCTATGTTGTCTGCCTCTTGGTTCTGGCCCGCACCTCAGACTGTTGCTGTTGTCCAAATGAATGCACCTTGTGCTTTAGCTTTAGGCACCATCCAGAGTTCCTGCTTGGCTACTACTGAATGTGTCCCGTCCTCCAGCCTTAAGTACCATCCATCGTTCCTTCTTGGAACACTCCGACCGGTTTCGCCATCTTGCGGCTCATCAGGGAGCTACAAACAAACAGACCAAGTCCTTAGTGCGTCACTTGCAAAAGTTAGGTTTTAAAATGGTGGGCAGAGGGGGGAAACGCCCTCCCTATGTTGTCTGCCTCTTGGTTCTGGCCCGCACCTCAGACTGTTGCTGTTGTCCAAATGAATGCACCTTGTGCTTTAGCTTTAGGCACCATCCAGAGTTCCTGCTTGGCTACTACTGAATGTGTCCCGTCCTCCAGCCTTAAGTACCATCCATCGTTCCTTCTTGGAACACTCCGACCGGTTTCGCCATCTTGCGGCTCATCAGGGAGCTACAAACAAACAGACCAAGTCCTTAGTGCGTCACTTGCAAAAGTTAGGTTTTAAAATGGTGGGCAGAGGGGGGAAACGCCCTCCCTATGTTGTCTGCCTCTTGGTTCTGGCCCGCACCTCAGACTGTTGCTGTTGTCCAAATGAATGCACCTTGTGCTTTAGCTTTAGGCACCATCCAGAGTTCCTGCTTGGCTACTACTGAATGTGTCCCGTCCTCCAGCCTTAAGTACCATCCATCGTTCCTTCTTGGAACACTCCGACCGGTTTCGCCATCTTGCGGCTCATCAGGGAGCTACAAACAAACAGACCAAGTCCTTAGTGCGTCACTTGCAAAAGTTAGGTTTTAAAATGGTGGGCAGAGGGGGGAAACGCCCTCCCTATGTTGTCTGCCTCTTGGTTCTGGCCCGCACCTCAGACTGTTGCTGTTGTCCAAATGAATGCACCTTGTGCTTTAGCTTTAGGCACCATCCAGAGTTCCTGCTTGGCTACTACTGAATGTGTCCCGTCCTCCAGCCTTAAGTACCATCCATCGTTCCTTCTTGGAACACTCCGACCGGTTTCGCCATCTTGCGGCTCATCAGGGAGCTACAAACAAACAGACCAAGTCCTTAGTGCGTCACTTGCAAAAGTTAGGTTTTAAAATGGTGGGCAGAGGGGGGAAACGCCCTCCCTATGTTGTCTGCCTCTTGGTTCTGGCCCGCACCTCAGACTGTTGCTGTTGTCCAAATGAATGCACCTTGTGCTTTAGCTTTAGGCACCATCCAGAGTTCCTGCTTGGCTACTACTGAATGTGTCCTGTCCTGCAGCCTTAAGTACCATCCATCGTTCCTTCTTGGAACACTCCGACCGGTTTCGCCATCTTGCGTTAGGGTTAGGGTTAGGGTTAGGGTTAGGGTTAGGGTTAGGGTTAGGGTTAGGGTTAGGGTTAGGGTTAGGGTTAGGGTTAGGGTTAGGGTTAGGGTTAGGGTTAGGGTTAGGGTTAGGGTTAGGGTTAGGGTTAGGGTTAGGGTTAGGGTGTTAGGGTTAGGGTTAGGGTTAGGGTTAGGGTTAGGGTTAGTGAGTTAGGGTTAGGGTTAGGGTTAGGGTTAGGGTTAGGGTTAGTGAGTTAGGGTTAGGGTTAGGGTTAGGGTTAGGGTTAGGGTTAGGGTTAGGGTTAGGGTTAGGGTTAGGGTTAGGGTTAGGGTTAGGGTTAGGGTTAGGGTTAGGGTTAGGGTTAGGGTTACGCTGCATTAGGGTTAGGGTTAGGGTTAGGGTTAGGGTTAGGGTTAGGGTTAGGGTTAGGGTTAGGGTTAGGGTTAGGGTTAGGGTTAGGGTTAGGGTTAGGGTTAGGGTATTAGGGTTAGGGTGTTAGGGTTAGGGTTAGGGTTAGGGTTAGGGTTAGGGTTAGGGTTAGGGTTAGGGTTAGGGTTAGGGTTAGGGTTAGGGTTAGGTTTTAAAATGGTGGGCAGAGGGGGGAAACGCCCTCCCTATGTTGTCTGCCTCTTGGTTCTGGCCCGCACCTCAGACTGTTGCTGTTGTCCAAATGAATGCACCTTGTGCTTTAGCTTTAGGCACCATCCAGAGTTCCTGCTTGGCTACTACTGAATGTGTCCCGTCCTCCAGCCTTAAGTACCATCCATCGTTCCTTCTTGGAACACTCCGACCGGTTTCGCCATCTTGCGGCTCATCAGGGAGCTATAAACAAACAGACCAAGTCCTTAGTGCGTCACTTGCAAAAGTTAGGTTTTAAAATGGTGGGCAGAGGGGGGAAACGCCCTCCCTATGTTGTCTGCCTCTTGGTTCTGGCCCGCACCTCAGACTGTTGCTGTTGTCCAAATGAATGCACCTTGTGCTTTAGCTTTAGGCACCATCCAGAGTTCCTGCTTGGCTACTACTGAATGTGTCCCGTCCTCCAGCCTTAAGTACCATCCATCGTTCCTTCTTGGAACACTCCGACCGGTTTCGCCATCTTGCGGCTCATCAGGGAGCTATAAACAAACAGACCAAGTCCTTAGTGCGTCACTTGCAAAAGTTAGGTTTTAAAATGGTGGGCAGAGGGGGGAAACGCCCTCCCTATGTTGTCTGCCTCTTGGTTCTGGCCCGCACCTCAGACTGTTGCTGTTGTCCAAATGAATGCACCTTGTGCTTTAGCTTTAGGCACCATCCAGAGTTCCTGCTTGGCTACTACTGAATGTGTCCCGTCCTCCAGCCTTAAGTACCATCCATCGTTCCTTCTTGGAACACTCCGACCGGTTTCGCCATCTTGCGGCTCATCAGGGAGCTATAAACAAACAGACCAAGTCCTTAGTGCGTCACTTGCAAAAGTTAGGTTTTAAAATGGTGGGCAGAGGGGGGAAACGCCCTCCCTATGTTGTCTGCCTCTTGGTTCTGGCCCGCACCTCAGACTGTTGCTGTTGTCCAAATGAATGCACCTTGTGCTTTAGCTTTAGGCACCATCCAGAGTTCCTGCTTGGCTACTACTGAATGTGTCCCGTCCTCCAGCCTTAAGTACCATCCATCGTTCCTTCTTGGAACACTCCGACCGGTTTCGCCATCTTGCGGCTCATCAGGGAGCTATAAACAAACAGACCAAGTCCTTAGTGCGTCACTTGCAAAAGTTAGGTTTTAAAATGGTGGGCAGAGGGGGGAAACGCCCTCCCTATGTTGTCTGCCTCTTGGTTCTGGCCCGCACCTCAGACTGTTGCTGTTGTCCAAATGAATGCACCTTGTGCTTTAGCTTTAGGCACCATCCAGAGTTCCTGCTTGGCTACTACTGAATGTGTCCCGTCCTCCAGCCTTAAGTACCATCCATCGTTCCTTCTTGGAACACTCCGACCGGTTTCGCCATCTTGCGGCTCATCAGGGAGCTATAAACAAACAGACCAAGTCCTTAGTGCGTCACTTGCAAAAGTTAGGTTTTAAAATGGTGGGCAGAGGGGGGAAACGCCCTCCCTATGTTGTCTGCCTCTTGGTTCTGGCCCGCACCTCAGACTGTTGCTGTTGTCCAAATGAATGCACCTTGTGCTTTAGCTTTAGGCACCATCCAGAGTTCCTGCTTGGCTACTACTGAATGTGTCCCGTCCTCCAGCCTTAAGTACCATCCATCGTTCCTTCTTGGAACACTCCGACCGGTTTCGCCATCTTGCGGCTCATCAGGGAGCTATAAACAAACAGACCAAGTCCTTAGTGCGTCACTTGCAAAAGTTAGGTTTTAAAATGGTGGGCAGAGGGGGGAAACGCCCTCCCTATGTTGTCTGCCTCTTGGTTCTGGCCCGCACCTCAGACTGTTGCTGTTGTCCAAATGAATGCACCTTGTGCTTTAGCTTTAGGCACCATCCAGAGTTCCTGCTTGGCTACTACTGAATGTGTCCCGTCCTCCAGCCTTAAGTACCATCCATCGTTCCTTCTTGGAACACTCCGACCGGTTTCGCCATCTTGCGGCTCATCAGGGAGCTATAAACAAACAGACCAAGTCCTTAGTGCGTCACTTGCAAAAGTTAGGTTTTAAAATGGTGGGCAGAGGGGGGAAACGCCCTCCCTATGTTGTCTGCCTCTTGGTTCTGGCCCGCACCTCAGACTGTTGCTGTTGTCCAAATGAATGCACCTTGTGCTTTAGCTTTAGGCACCATCCAGAGTTCCTGCTTGGCTACTACTGAATGTGTCCCGTCCTCCAGCCTTAAGTACCATCCATCGTTCCTTCTTGGAACACTCCGACCGGTTTCGCCATCTTGCGGCTCATCAGGGAGCTATAAACAAACAGACCAAGTCCTTAGTGCGTCACTTGCAAAAGTTAGGTTTTAAAATGGTGGGCAGAGGGGGGAAACGCCCTCCCTATGTTGTCTGCCTCTTGGTTCTGGCCCGCACCTCAGACTGTTGCTGTTGTCCAAATGAATGCACCTTGTGCTTTAGCTTTAGGCACCATCCAGAGTTCCTGCTTGGCTACTACTGAATGTGTCCCGTCCTCCAGCCTTAAGTACCATCCATCGTTCCTTCTTGGAACACTCCGACCGGTTTCGCCATCTTGCGGCTCATCAGGGAGCTATAAACAAACAGACCAAGTCCTTAGTGCGTCACTTGCAAAAGTTAGGTTTTAAAATGGTGGGCAGAGGGGGGAAACGCCCTCCCTATGTTGTCTGCCTCTTGGTTCTGGCCCGCACCTCAGACTGTTGCTGTTGTCCAAATGAATGCACCGCTGCATTAGGGTTAGGGTTAGGGTTAGGGTTAGGGTTAGGGTTAGGGTTAGGGTTAGGGTTAGGGTTAGGGTTAGGGTTAGGGTTAGGGTTAGGGTTAGGGTTAGGGTTAGGGTTAGGGTTAGGGTTAGGGTTAGGGTTAGGGTTACGCTGCATTAGGGTTAGGGTTAGGGTTAGGGTTAGGGTTAGGGTTAGGGTTAGGGTTAGGGTTAGGGTTAGGGTTAGGGTTAGGGTTAGGGTTAGGGTTAGGGTTAGGGTTAGGGTTAGGGTTAGGGTTAGGGTTAGGGTTAGTGCATTAGGGTTAGGGTTAGGGTTAGGGTTAGGGTTAGGGTTAGGGTTAGGGTTAGGGTTAGGGTTAGGGTACTGCATTAGGGTTAGGGTTAGGGTTAGGGTTAGGGTTAGGGTTAGGGTTAGGGTTAGGGTTAGGGTTAGGGTTAGGGTTAGGGTTAGGGTTAGGGTTAGGGTTAGGGTTAGGGTTAGGGTTAGGGTTAGGGTTAGGGTTAGGGTTAGGGTTAGGGTTAGGGTTAGGGTTAGGGTTAGGGTTAGGGTTAGGGTTAGGGTTAGGGTTAGGGTTAGGGTTAGGGTTAGGGTTAGGGTTAGGGTTAGGGTTAGGGTTAGGGTTAGGGTTAGGGTTAGGGTTAGGGTTAGGGTTAGGGTTACGCTGCATTAGGGTTAGGGTTAGGGTTAGGGTTAGGGTTAGGGTTAGGGTTAGGGTTAGGGTTAGGGTTAGGGTTAGGGTTAGGGTTAGGGTTAGGGTTAGGGTTAGGGTTAGGGTTAGGGTTAGGGTTAGGGTTAGGGTTAGGGTTAGGGTTAGGGTTAGGGTTAGGGTTAGGGTTAGGGTTAGGGTTAGGGTTAGGGTTAGGGTTAGGGTTAGGGTTAGGTTTTAAAATGGTGGGCAGAGGGGGGAAACGCCCTCCCTATGTTGTCTGCCTCTTGGTTCTGGCCCGCACCTCAGACTGTTGCTGTTGTCCAAATGAATGCACCTTGTGCTTTAGCTTTAGGCACCATCCAGAGTTCCTGCTTGGCTACTACTGAATGTGTCCTGTCCTGCAGCCTTAAGTACCATCCATCGTTCCTTCTTGGAACACTCCGACCGGTTTCGCCATCTTGCGGCTCATCAGGGAGCTATAAACAAACAGACCAAGTCCTTAGTGCGTCACTTGCAAAAGTTAGGTTTTAAAATGGTGGGCAGAGGGGGGAAACGCCCTCCCTATGTTGTCTGCCTCTTGGTTCTGGCCCGCACCTCAGACTGTTGCTGTTGTCCAAATGAATGCACCTTGTGCTTTAGCTTTAGGCACCATCCAGAGTTCCTGCTTGGCTACTACTGAATGTGTCCTGTCCTGCAGCCTTAAGTACCATCCATCGTTCCTTCTTGGAACACTCCGACCGGTTTCGCCATCTTGCGGCTCATCAGGGAGCTATAAACAAACAGACCAAGTCCTTAGTGCGTCACTTGCAAAAGTTAGGTTTTAAAATGGTGGGCAGAGGGGGGAAACGCCCTCCCTATGTTGTCTGCCTCTTGGTTCTGGCCCGCACCTCAGACTGTTGCTGTTGTCCAAATGAATGCACCTTGTGCTTTAGCTTTAGGCACCATCCAGAGTTCCTGCTTGGCTACTACTGAATGTGTCCTGTCCTGCAGCCTTAAGTACCATCCATCGTTCCTTCTTGGAACACTCCGACCGGTTTCGCCATCTTGCGGCTCATCAGGGAGCTATAAACAAACAGACCAAGTCCTTAGTGCGTCACTTGCAAAAGTTAGGTTTTAAAATGGTGGGCAGAGGGGGGAAACGCCCTCCCTATGTTGTCTGCCTCTTGGTTCTGGCCCGCACCTCAGACTGTTGCTGTTGTCCAAATGAATGCACCTTGTGCTTTAGCTTTAGGCACCATCCAGAGTTCCTGCTTGGCTACTACTGAATGTGTCCTGTCCTGCAGCCTTAAGTACCATCCATCGTTCCTTCTTGGAACACTCCGACCGGTTTCGCCATCTTGCGGCTCATCAGGGAGCTATAAACAAACAGACCAAGTCCTTAGTGCGTCACTTGCAAAAGTTAGGTTTTAAAATGGTGGGCAGAGGGGGGAAACGCCCTCCCTATGTTGTCTGCCTCTTGGTTCTGGCCCGCACCTCAGACTGTTGCTGTTGTCCAAATGAATGCACCTTGTGCTTTAGCTTTAGGCACCATCCAGAGTTCCTGCTTGGCTACTACTGAATGTGTCCTGTCCTGCAGCCTTAAGTACCATCCATCGTTCCTTCTTGGAACACTCCGACCGGTTTCGCCATCTTGCGGCTCATCAGGGAGCTATAAACAAACAGACCAAGTCCTTAGTGCGTCACTTGCAAAAGTTAGGTTTTAAAATGGTGGGCAGAGGGGGGAAACGCCCTCCCTATGTTGTCTGCCTCTTGGTTCTGGCCCGCACCTCAGACTGTTGCTGTTGTCCAAATGAATGCACCTTGTGCTTTAGCTTTAGGCACCATCCAGAGTTCCTGCTTGGCTACTACTGAATGTGTCCTGTCCTGCAGCCTTAAGTACCATCCATCGTTCCTTCTTGGAACACTCCGACCGGTTTCGCCATCTTGCGGCTCATCAGGGAGCTATAAACAAACAGACCAAGTCCTTAGTGCGTCACTTGCAAAAGTTAGGTTTTAAAATGGTGGGCAGAGGGGGGAAACGCCCTCCCTATGTTGTCTGCCTCTTGGTTCTGGCCCGCACCTCAGACTGTTGCTGTTGTCCAAATGAATGCACCTTGTGCTTTAGCTTTAGGCACCATCCAGAGTTCCTGCTTGGCTACTACTGAATGTGTCCTGTCCTGCAGCCTTAAGTACCATCCATCGTTCCTTCTTGGAACACTCCGACCGGTTTCGCCATCTTGCGGCTCATCAGGGAGCTATAAACAAACAGACCAAGTCCTTAGTGCGTCACTTGCAAAAGTTAGGTTTTAAAATGGTGGGCAGAGGGGGGAAACGCCCTCCCTATGTTGTCTGCCTCTTGGTTCTGGCCCGCACCTCAGACTGTTGCTGTTGTCCAAATGAATGCACCTTGTGCTTTAGCTTTAGGCACCATCCAGAGTTCCTGCTTGGCTACTACTGAATGTGTCCTGTCCTGCAGCCTTAAGTACCATCCATCGTTCCTTCTTGGAACACTCCGACCGGTTTCGCCATCTTGCGGCTCATCAGGGAGCTATAAACAAACAGACCAAGTCCTTAGTGCGTCACTTGCAAAAGTTAGGTTTTAAAATGGTGGGCAGAGGGGGGAAACGCCCTCCCTATGTTGTCTGCCTCTTGGTTCTGGCCCGCACCTCAGACTGTTGCTGTTGTCCAAATGAATGCACCTTGTGCTTTAGCTTTAGGCACCATCCAGAGTTCCTGCTTGGCTACTACTGAATGTGTCCTGTCCTGCAGCCTTAAGTACCATCCATCGTTCCTTCTTGGAACACTCCGACCGGTTTCGCCATCTTGCGGCTCATCAGGGAGCTATAAACAAACAGACCAAGTCCTTAGTGCGTCACTTGCAAAAGTTAGGTTTTAAAATGGTGGGCAGAGGGGGGAAACGCCCTCCCTATGTTGTCTGCCTCTTGGTTCTGGCCCGCACCTCAGACTGTTGCTGTTGTCCAAATGAATGCACCTTGTGCTTTAGCTTTAGGCACCATCCAGAGTTCCTGCTTGGCTACTACTGAATGTGTCCTGTCCTGCAGCCTTAAGTACCATCCATCGTTCCTTCTTGGAACACTCCGACCGGTTTCGCCATCTTGCGGCTCATCAGGGAGCTATAAACAAACAGACCAAGTCCTTAGTGCGTCACTTGCAAAAGTTAGGTTTTAAAATGGTGGGCAGAGGGGGGAAACGCCCTCCCTATGTTGTCTGCCTCTTGGTTCTGGCCCGCACCTCAGACTGTTGCTGTTGTCCAAATGAATGCACCTTGTGCTTTAGCTTTAGGCACCATCCAGAGTTCCTGCTTGGCTACTACTGAATGTGTCCTGTCCTGCAGCCTTAAGTACCATCCATCGTTCCTTCTTGGAACACTCCGCTGCATTAGGGTTAGGGTTAGGGTTAGGGTTAGGGTTAGGGTTAGGGTTAGGGTTAGGGTTAGGGTTAGGGTTAGGGTTAGGGTTAGGGTTAGGGTTAGGGTTAGGGTTAGGGTTAGGGTTAGGGTTAGGTTTTAAAATGGTGGGCAGAGGGGGGAAACGCCCTCCCTATGTTGTCTGCCTCTTGGTTCTGGCCCGCACCTCAGACTGTTGCTGTTGTCCAAATGAATGCACCTTGTGCTTTAGCTTTAGGCACCATCCAGAGTTCCTGCTTGGCTACTACTGAATGTGTCCCGTCCTGCAGCCTTAAGTACCATCCATCGTTCCTTCTTGGAACACTCCGACCGGTTTCGCCATCTTGCGGCTCATCAGGGAGCTATAAACAAACAGACCAAGTCCTTAGTGCGTCACTTGCAAAAGTTAGGTTTTAAAATGGTGGGCAGAGGGGGGAAACGCCCTCCCTATGTTGTCTGCCTCTTGGTTCTGGCCCGCACCTCAGACTGTTGCTGTTGTCCAAATGAATGCACCTTGTGCTTTAGCTTTAGGCACCATCCAGAGTTCCTGCTTGGCTACTACTGAATGTGTCCCGTCCTGCAGCCTTAAGTACCATCCATCGTTCCTTCTTGGAACACTCCGACCGGTTTCGCCATCTTGCGGCTCATCAGGGAGCTATAAACAAACAGACCAAGTCCTTAGTGCGTCACTTGCAAAAGTTAGGTTTTAAAATGGTGGGCAGAGGGGGGAAACGCCCTCCCTATGTTGTCTGCCTCTTGGTTCTGGCCCGCACCTCAGACTGTTGCTGTTGTCCAAATGAATGCACCTTGTGCTTTAGCTTTAGGCACCATCCAGAGTTCCTGCTTGGCTACTACTGAATGTGTCCCGTCCTGCAGCCTTAAGTACCATCCATCGTTCCTTCTTGGAACACTCCGACCGGTTTCGCCATCTTGCGGCTCATCAGGGAGCTATAAACAAACAGACCAAGTCCTTAGTGCGTCACTTGCAAAAGTTAGGTTTTAAAATGGTGGGCAGAGGGGGGAAACGCCCTCCCTATGTTGTCTGCCTCTTGGTTCTGGCCCGCACCTCAGACTGTTGCTGTTGTCCAAATGAATGCACCTTGTGCTTTAGCTTTAGGCACCATCCAGAGTTCCTGCTTGGCTACTACTGAATGTGTCCCGTCCTGCAGCCTTAAGTACCATCCATCGTTCCTTCTTGGAACACTCCGACCGGTTTCGCCATCTTGCGGCTCATCAGGGAGCTATAAACAAACAGACCAAGTCCTTAGTGCGTCACTTGCAAAAGTTAGGTTTTAAAATGGTGGGCAGAGGGGGGAAACGCCCTCCCTATGTTGTCTGCCTCTTGGTTCTGGCCCGCACCTCAGACTGTTGCTGTTGTCCAAATGAATGCACCTTGTGCTTTAGCTTTAGGCACCATCCAGAGTTCCTGCTTGGCTACTACTGAATGTGTCCCGTCCTGCAGCCTTAAGTACCATCCATCGTTCCTTCTTGGAACACTCCGACCGGTTTCGCCATCTTGCGGCTCATCAGGGAGCTATAAACAAACAGACCAAGTCCTTAGTGCGTCACTTGCAAAAGTTAGGTTTTAAAATGGTGGGCAGAGGGGGGAAACGCCCTCCCTATGTTGTCTGCCTCTTGGTTCTGGCCCGCACCTCAGACTGTTGCTGTTGTCCAAATGAATGCACCTTGTGCTTTAGCTTTAGGCACCATCCAGAGTTCCTGCTTGGCTACTACTGAATGTGTCCCGTCCTGCAGCCTTAAGTACCATCCATCGTTCCTTCTTGGAACACTCCGACCGGTTTCGCCATCTTGCGGCTCATCAGGGAGCTATAAACAAACAGACCAAGTCCTTAGTGCGTCACTTGCAAAAGTTAGGTTTTAAAATGGTGGGCAGAGGGGGGAAACGCCCTCCCTATGTTGTCTGCCTCTTGGTTCTGGCCCGCACCTCAGACTGTTGCTGTTGTCCAAATGAATGCACCTTGTGCTTTAGCTTTAGGCACCATCCAGAGTTCCTGCTTGGCTACTACTGAATGTGTCCCGTCCTGCAGCCTTAAGTACCATCCATCGTTCCTTCTTGGAACACTCCGACCGGTTTCGCCATCTTGCGGCTCATCAGGGAGCTATAAACAAACAGACCAAGTCCTTAGTGCGTCACTTGCAAAAGTTAGGTTTTAAAATGGTGGGCAGAGGGGGGAAACGCCCTCCCTATGTTGTCTGCCTCTTGGTTCTGGCCCGCACCTCAGACTGTTGCTGTTGTCCAAATGAATGCACCTTGTGCTTTAGCTTTAGGCACCATCCAGAGTTCCTGCTTGGCTACTACTGAATGTGTCCCGTCCTGCAGCCTTAAGTACCATCCATCGTTCCTTCTTGGAACACTCCGACCGGTTTCGCCATCTTGCGGCTCATCAGGGAGCTATAAACAAACAGACCAAGTCCTTAGTGCGTCACTTGCAAAAGTTAGGTTTTAAAATGGTGGGCAGAGGGGGGAAACGCCCTCCCTATGTTGTCTGCCTCTTGGTTCTGGCCCGCACCTCAGACTGTTGCTGTTGTCCAAATGAATGCACCTTGTGCTTTAGCTTTAGGCACCATCCAGAGTTCCTGCTTGGCTACTACTGAATGTGTCCCGTCCTGCAGCCTTAAGTACCATCCATCGTTCCTTCTTGGAACACTCCGACCGGTTTCGCCATCTTGCGGCTCATCAGGGAGCTATAAACAAACAGACCAAGTCCTTAGTGCGTCACTTGCAAAAGTTAGGTTTTAAAATGGTGGGCAGAGGGGGGAAACGCCCTCCCTATGTTGTCTGCCTCTTGGTTCTGGCCCGCACCTCAGACTGTTGCTGTTGTCCAAATGAATGCACCTTGTGCTTTAGCTTTAGGCACCATCCAGAGTTCCTGCTTGGCTACTACTGAATGTGTCCCGTCCTGCAGCCTTAAGTACCATCCATCGTTCCTTCTTGGAACACTCCGACCGGTTTCGCCATCTTGCGGCTCATCAGGGAGCTATAAACAAACAGACCAAGTCCTTAGTGCGTCACTTGCAAAAGTTAGGTTTTAAAATGGTGGGCAGAGGGGGGAAACGCCCTCCCTATGTTGTCTGCCTCTTGGTTCTGGCCCGCACCTCAGACTGTTGCTGTTGTCCAAATGAATGCACCTTGTGCTTTAGCTTTAGGCACCATCCAGAGTTCCTGCTTGGCTACTACTGAATGTGTCCCGTCCTGCAGCCTTAAGTACCATCCATCGTTCCTTCTTGGAACACTCCGACCGGTTTCGCCATCTTGCGGCTCATCAGGGAGCTATAAACAAACAGACCAAGTCCTTAGTGCGTCACTTGCAAAAGTTAGGTTTTAAAATGGTGGGCAGAGGGGGGAAACGCCCTCCCTATGTTGTCTGCCTCTTGGTTCTGGCCCGCACCTCAGACTGTTGCTGTTGTCCAAATGAATGCACCTTGTGCTTTAGCTTTAGGCACCATCCAGAGTTCCTGCTTGGCTACTACTGAATGTGTCCCGTCCTGCAGCCTTAAGTACCATCCATCGTTCCTTCTTGGAACACTCCGACCGGTTTCGCCATCTTGCGGCTCATCAGGGAGCTATAAACAAACAGACCAAGTCCTTAGTGCGTCACTTGCAAAAGTTAGGTTTTAAAATGGTGGGCAGAGGGGGGAAACGCCCTCCCTATGTTGTCTGCCTCTTGGTTCTGGCCCGCACCTCAGACTGTTGCTGTTGTCCAAATGAATGCACCTTGTGCTTTAGCTTTAGGCACCATCCAGAGTTCCTGCTTGGCTACTACTGAATGTGTCCCGTCCTGCAGCCTTAAGTACCATCCATCGTTCCTTCTTGGAACACTCCGACCGGTTTCGCCATCTTGCGGCTCATCAGGGAGCTATAAACAAACAGACCAAGTCCTTAGTGCGTCACTTGCAAAAGTTAGGTTTTAAAATGGTGGGCAGAGGGGGGAAACGCCCTCCCTATGTTGTCTGCCTCTTGGTTCTGGCCCGCACCTCAGACTGTTGCTGTTGTCCAAATGAATGCACCTTGTGCTTTAGCTTTAGGCACCATCCAGAGTTCCTGCTTGGCTACTACTGAATGTGTCCCGTCCTGCAGCCTTAAGTACCATCCATCGTTCCTTCTTGGAACACTCCGACCGGTTTCGCCATCTTGCGGCTCATCAGGGAGCTATAAACAAACAGACCAAGTCCTTAGTGCGTCACTTGCAAAAGTTAGGTTTTAAAATGGTGGGCAGAGGGGGGAAACGCCCTCCCTATGTTGTCTGCCTCTTGGTTCTGGCCCGCACCTCAGACTGTTGCTGTTGTCCAAATGAATGCACCTTGTGCTTTAGCTTTAGGCACCATCCAGAGTTCCTGCTTGGCTACTACTGAATGTGTCCCGTCCTGCAGCCTTAAGTACCATCCATCGTTCCTTCTTGGAACACTCCGACCGGTTTCGCCATCTTGCGGCTCATCAGGGAGCTATAAACAAACAGACCAAGTCCTTAGTGCGTCACTTGCAAAAGTTAGGTTTTAAAATGGTGGGCAGAGGGGGGAAACGCCCTCCCTATGTTGTCTGCCTCTTGGTTCTGGCCCGCACCTCAGACTGTTGCTGTTGTCCAAATGAATGCACCTTGTGCTTTAGCTTTAGGCACCATCCAGAGTTCCTGCTTGGCTACTACTGAATGTGTCCCGTCCTGCAGCCTTAAGTACCATCCATCGTTCCTTCTTGGAACACTCCGACCGGTTTCGCCATCTTGCGGCTCATCAGGGAGCTATAAACAAACAGACCAAGTCCTTAGTGCGTCACTTGCAAAAGTTAGGTTTTAAAATGGTGGGCAGAGGGGGGAAACGCCCTCCCTATGTTGTCTGCCTCTTGGTTCTGGCCCGCACCTCAGACTGTTGCTGTTGTCCAAATGAATGCACCTTGTGCTTTAGCTTTAGGCACCATCCAGAGTTCCTGCTTGGCTACTACTGAATGTGTCCCGTCCTGCAGCCTTAAGTACCATCCATCGTTCCTTCTTGGAACACTCCGACCGGTTTCGCCATCTTGCGGCTCATCAGGGAGCTATAAACAAACAGACCAAGTCCTTAGTGCGTCACTTGCAAAAGTTAGGTTTTAAAATGGTGGGCAGAGGGGGGAAACGCCCTCCCTATGTTGTCGTTGTCTGCCTCTTGGTTCTGGCCCGCACCTCAGACTGTTGCTGTTGTCCAAATGAATGCACCTTGTGCTTTAGCTTTAGGCACCATCCAGAGTTCCTGCTTGGCTACTACTGAATGTGTCCCGTCCTGCAGCCTTAAGTACCATCCATCGTTCCTTCTTGGAACACTCCGACCGGTTTCGCCATCTTGCGGCTCATCAGGGAGCTATAAACAAACAGACCAAGTCCTTAGTGCGTCACTTGCAAAAGTTAGGTTTTAAAATGGTGGGCAGAGGGGGGAAACGCCCTCCCTATGTTGTCTGCCTCTTGGTTCTGGCCCGCACCTCAGACTGTTGCTGTTGTCCAAATGAATGCACCTTGTGCTTTAGCTTTAGGCACCATCCAGAGTTCCTGCTTGGCTACTACTGAATGTGTCCCGTCCTGCAGCCTTAAGTACCATCCATCGTTCCTTCTTGGAACACTCCGACCGGTTTCGCCATCTTGCGGCTCATCAGGGAGCTATAAACAAACAGACCAAGTCCTTAGTGCGTCACTTGCAAAAGTTAGGTTTTAAAATGGTGGGCAGAGGGGGGAAACGCCCTCCCTATGTTGTCTGCCTCTTGGTTCTGGCCCGCACCTCAGACTGTTGCTGTTGTCCAAATGAATGCACCTTGTGCTTTAGCTTTAGGCACCATCCAGAGTTCCTGCTTGGCTACTACTGAATGTGTCCCGTCCTGCAGCCTTAAGTACCATCCATCGTTCCTTCTTGGAACACTCCGACCGGTTTCGCCATCTTGCGGCTCATCAGGGAGCTATAAACAAACAGACCAAGTCCTTAGTGCGTCACTTGCAAAAGTTAGGTTTTAAAATGGTGGGCAGAGGGGGGAAACGCCCTCCCTATGTTGTCTGCCTCTTGGTTCTGGCCCGCACCTCAGACTGTTGCTGTTGTCCAAATGAATGCACCTTGTGCTTTAGCTTTAGGCACCATCCAGAGTTCCTGCTTGGCTGCATTAGGGTTAGGGTTAGGGTTAGGGTTAGGGTTAGGGTTAGGGTTAGGGTTAGGGTTAGGGTTAGGGTTAGGGTTAGGGTTAGGGTTAGGGTTAGGGTTAGGGTTAGGGTTAGGGTTAGGGTTAGGGTTAGGGTTAGGGTTAGGGTTAGGGTTAGGGTTAGGGTTAGGGTTAGGGTTAGGGTTAGGGTTAGGGTTAGGGTTAGGGTTAGGGTTAGGGTTAGGGTTAGGGTTAGGGTTAGGGTTAGGGTTAGGGTTAGGGTTAGGGTTAGGGTTAGGGTTAGGGTTAGGGTTAGGGTTAGGGTTAGGGTTAGGGTTAGGGTTAGGGTTAGGGTTAGGGTTAGGGTTAGGGTTAGGGTTAGGGTTAGGGTTAGGGTTAGGGTTAGGGTTAGGGTTAGGGTTAGGGTTAGGGTTAGGGTTAGGGTTAGGGTTAGGGTTAGGGTTAGGGTTAGGGTTAGGGTTAGGGTTAGGGTTAGGGTTAGGGTTAGGGTTAGGGTTAGGGTTAGGGTTAGGGTTAGGGTTAGGGTTAGGGTTAGGGTTAGGGTTAGGGTTAGGGTTAGGGTTAGGGTTAGGGTTAGGTTTTAAAATGGTGGGCAGAGGGGGGAAACGCCCTCCCTATGTTGTCTGCCTCTTGGTTCTGGCCCGCACCTCAGACTGTTGCTGTTGTCCAAATGAATGCACCTTGTGCTTTAGCTTTAGGCACCATCCAGAGTTCCTGCTTGGCTACTACTGAATGTGTCCCGTCCTCCAGCCTTAAGTACCATCCATCGTTCCTTCTTGGAACACTCCGACCGGTTTCGCCCTCTCACGGCTCATCAGGGAGCTACAAACAAACAGACCAAGTCCTTAGTGCGTCACTTGCAAAAGTTAGGTTTTAAAATGGTGGGCAGAGGGGGGAAACGCCCTCCCTATGTTGTCTGCCTCTTGGTTCTGGCCCGCACCTCAGACTGTTGCTGTTGTCCAAATGAATGCACCTTGTGCTTTAGCTTTAGGCACCATCCAGAGTTCCTGCTTGGCTACTACTGAATGTGTCCCGTCCTCCAGCCTTAAGTACCATCCATCGTTCCTTCTTGGAACACTCCGACCGGTTTCGCCCTCTCACGGCTCATCAGGGAGCTACAAACAAACAGACCAAGTCCTTAGTGCGTCACTTGCAAAAGTTAGGTTTTAAAATGGTGGGCAGAGGGGGGAAACGCCCTCCCTATGTTGTCTGCCTCTTGGTTCTGGCCCGCACCTCAGACTGTTGCTGTTGTCCAAATGAATGCACCTTGTGCTTTAGCTTTAGGCACCATCCAGAGTTCCTGCTTGGCTACTACTGAATGTGTCCCGTCCTCCAGCCTTAAGTACCATCCATCGTTCCTTCTTGGAACACTCCGACCGGTTTCGCCCTCTCACGGCTCATCAGGGAGCTACAAACAAACAGACCAAGTCCTTAGTGCGTCACTTGCAAAAGTTAGGTTTTAAAATGGTGGGCAGAGGGGGGAAACGCCCTCCCTATGTTGTCTGCCTCTTGGTTCTGGCCCGCACCTCAGACTGTTGCTGTTGTCCAAATGAATGCACCTTGTGCTTTAGCTTTAGGCACCATCCAGAGTTCCTGCTTGGCTACTACTGAATGTGTCCCGTCCTCCAGCCTTAAGTACCATCCATCGTTCCTTCTTGGAACACTCCGACCGGTTTCGCCCTCTCACGGCTCATCAGGGAGCTACAAACAAACAGACCAAGTCCTTAGTGCGTCACTTGCAAAAGTTAGGTTTTAAAATGGTGGGCAGAGGGGGGAAACGCCCTCCCTATGTTGTCTGCCTCTTGGTTCTGGCCCGCACCTCAGACTGTTGCTGTTGTCCAAATGAATGCACCTTGTGCTTTAGCTTTAGGCACCATCCAGAGTTCCTGCTTGGCTACTACTGAATGTGTCCCGTCCTCCAGCCTTAAGTACCATCCATCGTTCCTTCTTGGAACACTCCGACCGGTTTCGCCCTCTCACGGCTCATCAGGGAGCTACAAACAAACAGACCAAGTCCTTAGTGCGTCACTTGCAAAAGTTAGGTTTTAAAATGGTGGGCAGAGGGGGGAAACGCCCTCCCTATGTTGTCTGCCTCTTGGTTCTGGCCCGCACCTCAGACTGTTGCTGTTGTCCAAATGAATGCACCTTGTGCTTTAGCTTTAGGCACCATCCAGAGTTCCTGCTTGGCTACTACTGAATGTGTCCCGTCCTCCAGCCTTAAGTACCATCCATCGTTCCTTCTTGGAACACTCCGACCGGTTTCGCCCTCTCACGGCTCATCAGGGAGCTACAAACAAACAGACCAAGTCCTTAGTGCGTCACTTGCAAAAGTTAGGTTTTAAAATGGTGGGCAGAGGGGGGAAACGCCCTCCCTATGTTGTCTGCCTCTTGGTTCTGGCCCGCACCTCAGACTGTTGCTGTTGTCCAAATGAATGCACCTTGTGCTTTAGCTTTAGGCACCATCCAGAGTTCCTGCTTGGCTACTACTGAATGTGTCCCGTCCTCCAGCCTTAAGTACCATCCATCGTTCCTTCTTGGAACACTCCGACCGGTTTCGCCCTCTCACGGCTCATCAGGGAGCTACAAACAAACAGACCAAGTCCTTAGTGCGTCACTTGCAAAAGTTAGGTTTTAAAATGGTGGGCAGAGGGGGGAAACGCCCTCCCTATGTTGTCTGCCTCTTGGTTCTGGCCCGCACCTCAGACTGTTGCTGTTGTCCAAATGAATGCACCTTGTGCTTTAGCTTTAGGCACCATCCAGAGTTCCTGCTTGGCTACTACTGAATGTGTCCCGTCCTCCAGCCTTAAGTACCATCCATCGTTCCTTCTTGGAACACTCCGACCGGTTTCGCCCTCTCACGGCTCATCAGGGAGCTACAAACAAACAGACCAAGTCCTTAGTGCGTCACTTGCAAAAGTTAGGTTTTAAAATGGTGGGCAGAGGGGGGAAACGCCCTCCCTATGTTGTCTGCCTCTTGGTTCTGGCCCGCACCTCAGACTGTTGCTGTTGTCCAAATGAATGCACCTTGTGCTTTAGCTTTAGGCACCATCCAGAGTTCCTGCTTGGCTACTACTGAATGTGTCCCGTCCTCCAGCCTTAAGTACCATCCATCGTTCCTTCTTGGAACACTCCGACCGGTTTCGCCCTCTCACGGCTCATCAGGGAGCTACAAACAAACAGACCAAGTCCTTAGTGCGTCACTTGCAAAAGTTAGGTTTTAAAATGGTGGGCAGAGGGGGGAAACGCCCTCCCTATGTTGTCTGCCTCTTGGTTCTGGCCCGCACCTCAGACTGTTGCTGTTGTCCAAATGAATGCACCTTGTGCTTTAGCTTTAGGCACCATCCAGAGTTCCTGCTTGGCTACTACTGAATGTGTCCCGTCCTCCAGCCTTAAGTACCATCCATCGTTCCTTCTTGGAACACTCCGACCGGTTTCGCCCTCTCACGGCTCATCAGGGAGCTACAAACAAACAGACCAAGTCCTTAGTGCGTCACTTGCAAAAGTTAGGTTTTAAAATGGTGGGCAGAGGGGGGAAACGCCCTCCCTATGTTGTCTGCCTCTTGGTTCTGGCCCGCACCTCAGACTGTTGCTGTTGTCCAAATGAATGCACCTTGTGCTTTAGCTTTAGGCACCATCCAGAGTTCCTGCTTGGCTACTACTGAATGTGTCCCGTCCTCCAGCCTTAAGTACCATCCATCGTTCCTTCTTGGAACACTCCGACCGGTTTCGCCCTCTCACGGCTCATCAGGGAGCTACAAACAAACAGACCAAGTCCTTAGTGCGTCACTTGCAAAAGTTAGGTTTTAAAATGGTGGGCAGAGGGGGGAAACGCCCTCCCTATGTTGTCTGCCTCTTGGTTCTGGCCCGCACCTCAGACTGTTGCTGTTGTCCAAATGAATGCACCTTGTGCTTTAGCTTTAGGCACCATCCAGAGTTCCTGCTTGGCTACTACTGAATGTGTCCCGTCCTCCAGCCTTAAGTACCATCCATCGTTCCTTCTTGGAACACTCCGACCGGTTTCGCCCTCTCACGGCTCATCAGGGAGCTACAAACAAACAGACCAAGTCCTTAGTGCGTCACTTGCAAAAGTTAGGTTTTAAAATGGTGGGCAGAGGGGGGAAACGCCCTCCCTATGTTGTCTGCCTCTTGGTTCTGGCCCGCACCTCAGACTGTTGCTGTTGTCCAAATGAATGCACCTTGTGCTTTAGCTTTAGGCACCATCCAGAGTTCCTGCTTGGCTACTACTGAATGTGTCCCGTCCTCCAGCCTTAAGTACCATCCATCGTTCCTTCTTGGAACACTCCGACCGGTTTCGCCCTCTCACGGCTCATCAGGGAGCTACAAACAAACAGACCAAGTCCTTAGTGCGTCACTTGCAAAAGTTAGGTTTTAAAATGGTGGGCAGAGGGGGGAAACGCCCTCCCTATGTTGTCTGCCTCTTGGTTCTGGCCCGCACCTCAGACTGTTGCTGTTGTCCAAATGAATGCACCTTGTGCTTTAGCTTTAGGCACCATCCAGAGTTCCTGCTTGGCTACTACTGAATGTGTCCCGTCCTCCAGCCTTAAGTACCATCCATCGTTCCTTCTTGGAACACTCCGACCGGTTTCGCCCTCTCACGGCTCATCAGGGAGCTACAAACAAACAGACCAAGTCCTTAGTGCGTCACTTGCAAAAGTTAGGTTTTAAAATGGTGGGCAGAGGGGGGAAACGCCCTCCCTATGTTGTCTGCCTCTTGGTTCTGGCCCGCACCTCAGACTGTTGCTGTTGTCCAAATGAATGCACCTTGTGCTTTAGCTTTAGGCACCATCCAGAGTTCCTGCTTGGCTACTACTGAATGTGTCCCGTCCTCCAGCCTTAAGTACCATCCATCGTTCCTTCTTGGAACACTCCGACCGGTTTCGCCCTCTCACGGCTCATCAGGGAGCTACAAACAAACAGACCAAGTCCTTAGTGCGTCACTTGCAAAAGTTAGGTTTTAAAATGGTGGGCAGAGGGGGGAAACGCCCTCCCTATGTTGTCTGCCTCTTGGTTCTGGCCCGCACCTCAGACTGTTGCTGTTGTCCAAATGAATGCACCTTGTGCTTTAGCTTTAGGCACCATCCAGAGTTCCTGCTTGGCTACTACTGAATGTGTCCCGTCCTCCAGCCTTAAGTACCATCCATCGTTCCTTCTTGGAACACTCCGACCGGTTTCGCCCTCTCACGGCTCATCAGGGAGCTACAAACAAACAGACCAAGTCCTTAGTGCGTCACTTGCAAAAGTTAGGTTTTAAAATGGTGGGCAGAGGGGGGAAACGCCCTCCCTATGTTGTCTGCCTCTTGGTTCTGGCCCGCACCTCAGACTGTTGCTGTTGTCCAAATGAATGCACCTTGTGCTTTAGCTTTAGGCACCATCCAGAGTTCCTGCTTGGCTACTACTGAATGTGTCCCGTCCTCCAGCCTTAAGTACCATCCATCGTTCCTTCTTGGAACACTCCGACCGGTTTCGCCCTCTCACGGCTCATCAGGGAGCTACAAACAAACAGACCAAGTCCTTAGTGCGTCACTTGCAAAAGTTAGGTTTTAAAATGGTGGGCAGAGGGGGGAAACGCCCTCCCTATGTTGTCTGCCTCTTGGTTCTGGCCCGCACCTCAGACTGTTGCTGTTGTCCAAATGAATGCACCTTGTGCTTTAGCTTTAGGCACCATCCAGAGTTCCTGCTTGGCTACTACTGAATGTGTCCCGTCCTCCAGCCTTAAGTACCATCCATCGTTCCTTCTTGGAACACTCCGACCGGTTTCGCCCTCTCACGGCTCATCAGGGAGCTACAAACAAACAGACCAAGTCCTTAGTGCGTCACTTGCAAAAGTTAGGTTTTAAAATGGTGGGCAGAGGGGGGAAACGCCCTCCCTATGTTGTCTGCCTCTTGGTTCTGGCCCGCACCTCAGACTGTTGCTGTTGTCCAAATGAATGCACCTTGTGCTTTAGCTTTAGGCACCATCCAGAGTTCCTGCTTGGCTACTACTGAATGTGTCCCGTCCTCCAGCCTTAAGTACCATCCATCGTTCCTTCTTGGAACACTCCGACCGGTTTCGCCCTCTCACGGCTCATCAGGGAGCTACAAACAAACAGACCAAGTCCTTAGTGCGTCACTTGCAAAAGTTAGGTTTTAAAATGGTGGGCAGAGGGGGGAAACGCCCTCCCTATGTTGTCTGCCTCTTGGTTCTGGCCCGCACCTCAGACTGTTGCTGTTGTCCAAATGAATGCACCTTGTGCTTTAGCTTTAGGCACCATCCAGAGTTCCTGCTTGGCTACTACTGAATGTGTCCCGTCCTCCAGCCTTAAGTACCATCCATCGTTCCTTCTTGGAACACTCCGACCGGTTTCGCCCTCTCACGGCTCATCAGGGAGCTACAAACAAACAGACCAAGTCCTTAGTGCGTCACTTGCAAAAGTTAGGTTTTAAAATGGTGGGCAGAGGGGGGAAACGCCCTCCCTATGTTGTCTGCCTCTTGGTTCTGGCCCGCACCTCAGACTGTTGCTGTTGTCCAAATGAATGCACCTTGTGCTTTAGCTTTAGGCACCATCCAGAGTTCCTGCTTGGCTACTACTGAATGTGTCCCGTCCTCCAGCCTTAAGTACCATCCATCGTTCCTT